>NW_025932656.1:0-58819 GCF_000764305.2 Hyalella azteca
ATTCTCTTCATTGTCTCACTTGCTTGTCACACTCTTCATTGTCCCACTTGCTTGTCATTCTCTTCATTGTCTCACTTGCTTCTCACACTCTTCATCGTCTCACTTGCTTGTCACACTCTTCATTGTCTCAATTGCTTGTCATACTCTTCATTGTCTCACTTGCTTGTCACACTCTTCATTGTCTCACAAGTTTGGCACACTTTTCCTAGCGGCACTGCATGCGCGCACTAGAACGTGTTTAAATTTTGGTATACCATCACAAACAGTTCAAGATGTTTGATTCTATTTGTCGAGTAAACATGCAGGTTCAAATCAATTTTCAAATGCGGATCGTGAATTATGTCGATAGGTTTCAATGCTCTAAGCTGTCGTGTATTTCGTTTCCAATTGAAACAGTATAAAACTATTTTTTTCATTTATAAAATTTTTGGGGCAAATTTTAATTTGTCAACCATTCGTTGATTATGGAAACGAAAGTGATTATATTTAACAAATCATTTATGAGTTAAAAGAAGAGAAAATTATGAGCCATATGCCCGTCAGAATGTTTTTATGCTCATGAAAAGATTTTTTTCTATTTCAACAATATTTTTTCACTGCAGATACGAACTTGAAGACATGCAAGCTCGACAAAGACCCTTGCCTGAACCAAGGCTACATGGGCCCCGCCTGCAAGTGCCTCTGCCCGCCTGGCACAAAGGGCAAGAACTGTGAAGTTCTGAAGATGTCTTATGAAGGTACGAACCAAGTAGACGTGATTTTCAACACCATATGCAACATTAGTATGAAATATTGGGATATTTCAACGATTATGATCACGCATGGAAGGGATTTTCTTACACGTAACGTGAGCACCTGATTCACTTAAATCCTCGTTCAAAATTGGAAGTAAAAAAATATATTCTGATGCATCATTATATAAAATAATTAATATGTTAACAACAGATTCAAATTAATGTTATGAATTTGAATTATTTGTTACAAATTAACTTATTTCTTACAATTCAATGTACAAGGTTTTGTGAAAAGTTCCCCGCAAAATTTAGTGGATGCCTTGTAACATCATATTACACCTTACAAATGTAAGGTTCTAATATAATTATATTATTATTATTATTAGGCTCCAAATTCTTGCAAAGAAATTTCACAGTACTTTAAACATAATTTAAGCCAGCATGTTCTATTTAATTACTCTGATTTCTATACTCTAGTTACTTGGATGATATAAGAATGAATTACCTTCATAATTTCAAAATCAACACTCGTGAGTAGATATTCATCACTGAATAATTATGTTTCATGATTATAATTATGTAAGATTGTCATCACATTAAAATAGTTATCGCTAGCTTCTATGTTGACTTCGATTATATATAACATAGAAAAGAATGTTCCTCAAGAAATGTGCCTGATAAAATATTGAAATTGAACTATTTAATTTTTTTTATTATAGATTATATTGTCTTACAGATGCGATGCTGAAATTATTCTGGCCAAATTCAACCAAGATTACAAAGCCCAATACGGTGGTCCAGACCCCAGGATATCCTGACGCTGTCAACTCTGGTACGGATACAAGAAAACAGTGATAAATGTATAGATAGTTGAATTCTGTTATTGTCTAATGATTTCTTTATTTTCTTCCTTTCAGTTAACATTTGGCTGATTATTGTCTATTGGTAGCGATACAAATCAATTGCAGCTTAATAAAAAATTATGGTTTTTAATAAATAAAATAGATTAACAGTCACTGAATTTTTTGGTATTCTTAAATGAGCGATGATTTAACAGGTGTCATGTGCACAATTGAATGAAAAGATTAAATGTTCCAAAATCACTTCTCACAAACTAAAAAATATTGCTCTTTTATTTTGTTGATGCTTCAATAATAACGTACTTCTAATTCGTAACACTATTTAATGATATCCAACTAACAGAATTGGTGATGGACATCGTGCTGCAAGCCGGCAAGTGTGAGCGAGTCGTGCTGACGTTTGAGGGCTTCAGTGTCATGGAGCGCTCAGCCCAAGGCCTTTGCCAATCTGATAAGCTGGCAATCAAGTCAAAAGTCGACGATGCAAGCCCTAGGTATGTTAGTTACTCTTGTGGATGAGATCAAGAATATCTAAGAAAAAATAAGAGGGGTGCTTTAAAAAATTTCCTCTATTTCCTACTCTTGCAGTGAATTTTTAGAGTTTCTGATTTTTTCATGAGATACAGATGGTAGAATTCAATTATGTTTAGTCAAGTGCGACAAAAAATTGAATAAATGCATTGGCTCTAACATTTCACAAGTATCACCTCAACAATACAGAATTTGGGTAGCATTGAAAATCATGTCCATATATACATATTCAATTTATTTATATTTTTTAGCTTTAGTCCGTACTGAGTTCAGTTTCAAAGTAAGTCATTGATATATTGTTGTGGTTGTAAGGACTTTCTGCGGCAAAGAAATCTTGCCTGGCCAAGTGTTCAAGAGCGACCAGAGCCTCTTGATTCTCTCGTACCACGGCTTCAACTACGCGGGAGTCTGGGGAAACAACGGTGGAACTACCGGCTGGAAGGCCTTGTTCACCAAGGAACGCATACCAGGCTGGTAAGGAATTAACCCTCTATCGCCGTATGTCACTCTCCAGGAATATAAGTTTCAACTTGAATTAAACTTATAAAATTGAGCGTAGAAACCTGAGGATGTTTGTTCTCAACAGAGAACATTTTAAAGTTGTCGTTCTTTCGGCAACCATCAGTGCGAGTCATTTTGCGCTCACTAGAACGTATGCTTTTTGGGTAGGCTTCTTATTATATTGCTCCCATTACTCATGCCAGGCTGTAGAGGGTAAATATGTATGCAAAGTTTAATAAGAGCTGATTCGTCTCATGAGTGCGGTGGTTGTCGGCACATTCCGAAATCGGAGGATGACTATTTGCGGCTAGGGTGAATATATGGGACTGCCTGCATTGTTGACTAGGTGGATGTAGCAGTTTTTCTTCCAGAAAGTGGGACATGTAGTGTCAGTTGTTGATTATGTTATTATCATCTGAGCGTACGGTAACTAGAGGCAACATCTTAACACAAAAGGTTTATTTGGTCCAACAGTTGATATTATCTTTTTATCTCTTTGTAAAAGAAGTAAGATATTAATTGACATCTTTTTACGATGTTAAGTTTACGTCCAACGCAAGCGTCCAGTTAGTGCATAGAGTCGGAAGACAAGTAGATTAGATAAGTCATAAACACAAATTCAAAACTGTGGATATGTCTCGCACAATTTTTGTGCCTAACAACGCTAGAGAAACGTTTTCAAACCTTCTGTCGGTCGATTACTTGGCTCTATCTTCAAGGCAAATATATACTACTTTATCCTTAGAGCGAACTCGTTGAACCTTATTTCAAATCTTAGGAAACGCAAGGTTTTGCAAATTATTATATACTGTAAATAATTTGAGATTATAATCAAAGTTCATGTTATGATGGAACTTTTTATCGTGATAAAGAAACTTTAGACCGAAATATGCACATTTTTAACTACATGTACAGTACTTAGCGGGAATTTGGATAAAAATCGTTAAATATTTTAAATCAATTCACTATTCTCCCACTCCAATATCAGTATTCCATGAGAAAATATATCGCGTCTAAAGGTCAGAGCCAAAGCATATACGTATTAGTTAATGTTCTCGTTGTAAGCTCATTTATCAACATTCTTTATTTCAAAAACTCTTTATTCTCTCTTTCAGCACGGGTTGAGTGATAGCATCCCTTCTTCCTAACCAAGCAGCTAAATTGTCAGATGTCAACGCGATTTCAACATTGGAAAATGGCGGTGATTCACTTTTCATTCTAAACTATTATTCAATGTTATTTCAAAGAAGCGAATTTTATAGTTTCAACGATGATTCAAAGTGACATTGCTTGCTGGGTAGAAGCCTATGAAGTCAAGTACTTAAAGTCCTTGCACCGAGTGTCCATAGCAACTGCGTAAGCATGCTCACATTTAGGATGGTCATTCTGCATCTGACCTAACCCATTCCGGCCTAACTTTTTCTGACCTAACCTACACAAATTGCAACACTTCTCTACCCAGACAAACTTTATAGCGTGTTATTTGAGTGGTTATTATTATTTACATGGTATTATTTGCATGTACTGATCGCTTGGCTAGGTGTTTCTTTGACAATCTATACCTCCTCCACCGAAGACATTCCAATGGCCATCAGCTACTCACGAATTCAAGTCAATTTATTTAACATGCATATTCTTGTACGCGGAATATTCTTCAAGAAGATTAACCTTTCTTTGCAGCGCAGGGGAAGACGATATATAAAAATGTGTGTGTTTTGAATAAAGGCAATTGTAGCTACACTTCAATAATATTATGTTCAAATTGTTCCCTAGCAAATTCAATTGGGAAAAATTTATGAGAAAATTCGCATGCGAGCGCAGGCTTTCCCGGCTGACTAAAACTAAAGTTCTTATTATGTGACAGGGGCCGGAGTTTAGGGTCCAGCTGCTCAGAGTTGTCAGTTCTTCTCTTGCTAATTCTCTGTTATCTAATTTCTTGTCGTGTGTTTTTTGATGTTTCTCCCGCTCATTTATATTAAACCCTGAATTGGCTCTACCAGCTTGTTGGTTTTTTTTTCTTAAATTTGGTGTGCATCTCTAAGCAATGATTGTAACTCGTTCTTTTAACGAGATTTAATGCAATAAAGCGAACTTACAGCTGTATTATTGAACCTTCTCGTCTACGTCTAGAGTGAAAGGTTGCGCGAAGTGGAACAAATGCTGCACCACTCCGAACGTCGCGACCTGTAAAGGAATCCGCTCTAGTTAATCGCCTCATTTAAATACTTATATAATATATGATATAATATAATATAATAATATAATATAATATAATATAATACAATACAATATAATATAATATAATATAATATAATATAATATAATACAAATACTCGGGAGCTCATAAATACCAAAAATGAATTGTGCGATCATTACATCTTAATAATATGATTTGTTCGCAACATTCTAGGGCTATCCAAATACTGGGTTGATTCTTAGACAATAATTTTGAAGAGAAACATAGAACGGCTCGGATGTCCTTAATTGCACGAGAGTGCCATGTTGGGCACGGAGCTTGCAGGCAACAGTCAGGAAACGTGCACAGAATTATTGAATCTAATATTATTATTGGCGTGTTATTGAATCTAATATTATTATTGACGCGTTGTACCAAGATAGCTTAGAGAAAAAACACTGGAAAGTAACTAGGTGCTATCAACGTACAATTTCTAGCAGCTGCCGTGTCAGTCGGCATGGGCTAAGCACATAAAAGCACATTATTCCGGTTTAAGTCCAGCTGCGTCCGTTTATTCCTGTTTACGTCTGGTTATTCTATGTAGTCCACGTCTCATAATTTCCGTACGCCCAGTTATTTCAATTTACGTCTGATTATTCCGTTTACAACTCAGCCGGTGCCAGCGTCGTCTCCTAGCTGTGGCTCAGTAACGAGCATCGCATGCACTACGGGCTCATACCCAAGGACTTGCTCTATGGAGAACTAGACACGCCCAACTGGCCGCCCTGTTTTGCGTTTTAAGGACGTCTGCAAACGCGATTTTATAACAGCCGACATCGACCCCCGAAACCGTGGAGTAGCTTGCTGACAACCGCTGCGGTTGGCCAAGGACCGTGCGGAAGGGAGTCTGTTTGAGGTTTGAAGACAAGTGTTGTCTTCGATAAGCTCGACAGCAGGCACAGATCATCAACAACAATTCAGACCTTATTTGCGTCAAATACGGTCAAAAGTGTAATGCCGAACTGGCTCGCCACTCGAGGCGCGGCCGTCATCTATAGTTGTGCTGCGTGACAGTCGGGGCGCAGCCATTAATCGAGCTGGGCTGGGCAGATGTGAAGCATACATACTCGCTGTAACGGCTGAAATCCATTATTCAGCTTATAGGTGGTTACCAACCTTCCTATGCGATGGCTTTCACGTTTTCTGGCTATAATTTAATTCACACCAGAGCATGGCAATTAAAAGCTGGTTGAACGGAACACATGAAATTTAATACAGAAACAAATTTTCGTCTAGCCGTAACCACAGCTTGAAATTAGTTTGCATTTAGGTCTACAAAATTAAAGATAGAGAATTAAGTAGAGTATTAGGTTTTATATAGAGTAATAACTTTAAGTAGATTATTAATAAATTTCCAGAGATCAGAGATGATCACAAAACCCTAATGCATTGCTGAAACCTGGATCTGGTCATGAGATTTTGTCAATCAATATTGGGGATAAGGTAGAATGCTTTCGTTTTAAGCCCATAACAAATAACTCATCAAAAAAGTGTAAAATTATCTGCAAACGATTTAAAACTTGTTTCATACTTTGGGAATTCATAAAAGAATGACAGTGACAGAACCAGCGTCATGTATAGTACGACAATTCGGTAACCTCGCAGCTCCTCGACCATAACATTCGATCATGAAACTTTCAATGATTTCATGATCGAAATAGTGTAGAGAAAATTAGGTGAGGGCTTCTATTTATTTCAAAATAGCTAGGAAAGAAAATAAATAGAAATACTTCAAAAAATAAATAGCAATAAACCAAAATCGTGGGAGTGCATGCGGGCAAAGTTTAACTAATTAATGTCCTTCTGATATGAAAACTCAGTTCGTATGCACCAACTTATCCTGAGGCAGCAACCACTTCGAGGTCACGTACTAGAATAGAAGCATTACAGCTGGACTTTCCCACGAGCAACTTCATACATGTTTTTTAACGTGGGAATAATTGTTCACAGTCTTTAAATTAGCTGAATCGTTTTCATTCATTTTAAAAATGCTCATACGTCAAGTTTTGTCATTTTTTTATATCGTCTAATGGTGTCGCAATGGTAAGGATTATCACAATCATTACCACGAAAACAAATGAAAACTTTAGTTTCGGCTATTGTCCCGACCTCCATATCGTGCCCCCAGGAAGCGTCAGTTGCGCTATACTACACGAGAAGCACTCAAGCAAGAGGAAGGTTATTTTTAAACACATTTTTTAACATGATGGTTGTTTGTACACACACGTGTGACTGGCATGGTTATTATGACACACACGTGTTAATAAGAAGGTTATTGATACACAAACGTTTTAAAATTAATGTTATTATTAAACTCTTGTGTTCACACGAAGGTTATTATTACACTCATGTCATGTTATAACATGAAGGTTATGATTACACTCGTGTTAACATTTAGATTATTGTTACAACCATACATGAATGTGAACAAAATCAAACTTTAAGAATAATAAATTTGATCGGAACCATAGTAACAATTCAATAACTGGGAAAATAACAGAATTGGGAAATTGGAGGTTATTAATCGTAGAAATCATTATATATCTGAATCTCTTTAATAGTATATTTTTATTAAATGATACGCGAATTTAAATTGAAACATGCAACACCGTACGTTGGCATAATCTACTTGCAAACAAAATATTGTGAATGGTTTCATAGATGATATAAGGGAAAAACGTACATCATAGCATATAGTACTTGCATTTACTGAAAATAGTGAAGCACTAATTGGAACTTCAAGGTTTGAAACTTTGAGTATTGATTTGCATTTGAAGATTTCTTATTTACCATCCAAAAAATTGATAAAATTTTAAATATTTGGGTGACAAAGAATAAAAAAAAATTTGGTAATGTTTTTTTGCATGAATTTTTTTATTTACGTTAATTGAACAAAAAATCCGTTATTGTTATATTCTGAGTAATGTATCAGTGTGGAAATATGCTTGGCTTGGTCGATATGACTTAGTTGCATCAATAAACGTTTATCAATATTGTCCAGACCAATCGACATCTGAAAATTAAAACTGAATGAAAAAAACCTTTCCTAGTTAATATAACAACGATATTCACCGGTTTCATTTAGAACAGGAAATAACAAAATAGTCATGAATTAACATATGAGGTAAATTGAGTCTCTTACATAAATCTGAGCGTCATATTTAGATAACAGACAGGAATAATAAGCCCATGTTAGAGATAAGATAACGCAGGCGCCGGGGGCCTGATGCCGGGACCCGAGCACAGCTCATCCAGACGTCGCGCGAGCAGCACGCAGCACCTCCCTGCGGCCTAACTGCACGCACGACGGCAACACCGCTGTGGAGGTCAGGATGGTTACATTCAAATATCAGTTAAAAAATGATTTCTTGAGTGAAAAAATTATTTTGTTGAGCTATTTTTATTTAAGGTTCAGCCAACAATTCCGGGATCCTATTCTATACTTCATCCGAGTATTTTTTCCCTTTGCATTAAACAACTTAAGTTTTGCAGTTTCATTTTTTCATTTACAGCCACCGTTGTTTTCAGTTGATTCCGCTACAAAGGCGCTTCTTACATATGGAGTCCCATATATATGGTAATATTGCATGGCAGATAAGACGATTGGTGACCGGCGTAGGCAAGATAACGATGCATACGTACAGTGCACACCAAGAGGAGAGGAGGGGATGTTCGTATAGCTTTTCTGTATAAGTGATAACGTTCGTCGTGTGAATTTGCTATAATTTATACAAATGTAACTTTTAAAATGTTAAATAAATGAATAATTTACTTCTTTTACTTCGCAGGAAACTGAAAATTCAGAAGGGAAGAACGGCGTCGAAATGTTGCGAGGAGTATCTGTGGTGAGAATCATTACGGCTTTTCTTAAGAACTAAGCAATTTAATTCCTGTAGTTCCCATCGATATATCCTGAGAAAAAAAGCGTTTATTAATTTTAAGTCGTCCTTAGCCTACGCTGAGGCAAAAATCTATTCGCTCTATATCATTTATCATGTCGGACTTATAATATGTGTTTTCATACACAACAGGAAATTTGTTTCTAAAACATATAAAATTAAACAAATTTCATTGTGTAATTCATTCAATGAATTTCATTTCATTGTTTCGCGTCGGAATTGCACATCGTGTTGCAGTCGATCAGTGCAGGAGATTGCGAAGTCGGTGAAGACTATTGAGGCTTGTACACGGGGCCACTAGTGGCGACCACTACAACTTTCAGATAATAACCATCACTATTTATCGCGCTACTGGCCTCGTGTATAGGCGCTACTGGTCACTGAAAAACCCAGTAGCGTTGTAGGGGATTGTTGTTTACACGAGACTAGTAGCATGATAATTAATGACGGTAGCATTTGAAAATTGTACTGGTCGCCACTAGTGGCCATTGTATCAGGACCTATGTGAGATATAGTGGTTCATAGAAATATTTTATGCTTCTTGATAATATGTGAGATATTGTTGTTCACTGAAACATTTAATGCTTCTTGATATCAATTTCCATTTTTTGGAAAGGTACGGGGGCCTTTAATATTGGTTATCTTATATTAAAAAATACTGGCAATTGAATTATTTCTTCGACAATAAAGCACTTCTTCTATCTCTATTCATTGTCTTTATTTATTTGGTATCTTTGCTCTTTGTTCGAATTTTTTATAACCTATAAAAATCCCTATTTTACTATAATTTTGAAATATCAACACAATCCATTTATTTTACTGATATTTTTCATTTGCATTGGAAACCATTTCTGTCCCAGGATAAATCTAACTCGTCATTAATTCATATTTTCCCTTGCTTTTGCAGGTGTTGCTGATCGT
Organism: Hyalella azteca; assembly: GCF_000764305.2. Classification (NCBI taxonomy): domain Eukaryota; kingdom Metazoa; phylum Arthropoda; class Malacostraca; order Amphipoda; family Hyalellidae; genus Hyalella; species Hyalella azteca. The sequence continues at coordinate 9,683 of NW_025932656.1, forward strand.
CGTGGTGGCGGTCAGGTGAGGGTTAGGTACAATCTAATATATTTATTTAATTTCTCATTTCCATTGAAATCTTCCGTTAAAAAAATAGATGCACTGCAAAATTTCAGGGCAGGTAATTTCAAAACATCGCACGTAACTCCGAACATGAAGCGCCGTTTCTGCCGTTAATGGACATCCACTCCATACCTCACAATAGATGTTCTTGAACATTTCTTTTTAAAGTTAATTACTAGATGTCTAAGAATTGCACGTTTATGTAAATTAGTTATTTATGGGCCTGTCACCGCAGTAAAAAGGGGCTATTGCAATATCCATTATAAGAGTAATTACAGTGTCGGGATTTTACGAGGACCTAAATTTTTTATATTATATACTATTATCTTCTTTATTATTTTATCTATTTTTTTAGTGGTGAGAACATGAGGTGTTACAAAAGAAGGCCGCAGCCGTAGGCCACAAATTTTAATCTTGAATAAACCCTGTAGCCAAAGCCCCGCTTCCCCATGCATTAACTTTACTCAGCTCAGAGCTAGAAGCCACAGACTACGCTTGAACTCTGTTATCCATACAAGCTACACACTGCCAAAAGATATTAGCGCCATAGGTCATCAGCCAATGCTTAAGCATGTTCGCTCATAGCAGGCAGTTCCTTATCCGGCTGTACCTACTCCGGCCTACTCCGGCCTAACCTTTTCTGGCCTAACCTATTCAAGCTGTCCCGGCTCACTATATACCTTCTGGCAACCAATGACTACCTCTACCAGCACACTTGGACCGCATTTCTAACTTCCTGCAGCCAATGAGGTTAGGTTAGGTCCGCTCAAGTTTGATTTAGGTGGAGAAATGTTGCAACTTGTATAGGTTGGGCCTGAAGAGGTTAGGCCGGAAGAGACTTGGCCAGATTCAGTGTGGCCATGTTTACCTTTAGCAAGCTCAAGTTGTGGCTGTGGACATCCGGCTATGGATTTCAGCACCTGACTTCATAGGCTGTTATGCCCTCTAACGTTCTTACCTACGGAAAGAAATATGAACTAAGTGTGAAATTTGGCAACGCTGGCCTCTGGCATGCGCCCCCTTACGAAACACAGTCTTGACTGAAATATTTCAGAAAACACCACTAAAATTTGTTAAAACTGCAAATAAATAATAAATTTTTTTAAATTCATCGTCGGAGCACTGATGGAGGTTTTGTTTAATGCCATTTAAACAGATATTTCTTGAATTCGAATAGGTTTAGTTTAGGATCTATCAAGAAGAAGAAAAAGACGATTCGTTAACACAAAAGTGATGATCATATCCGAAGAATGGGATATCCCATGTAACGTCAGACTGAGCTACTTGTTGAATGACATATAAATTATCTACAACAAAAAAGCAGTTAAACCTGGCATTTCTCACGAGGTTACATGTGACAATCTGTAAGTTCAACAAGCGCGTTAACCTGACTGGGTATAGGATGGAATTGCTCGGTGATGGTGAGTAGGATACCCAATTGCCTGGGTATGCATAGGCAGAGAACAGATAAATTTTATGGCATATAATTAGCCAAGTTTGCAACTTATAAAAACCATTTAGGCTCTGAATGCTAAACTTTTAATGACATAATTGATGGAGAAATTGATCACTTGATTTCAGGCTCACTCTTTCCAATCCAATCTGGCACTGTTACGTACAAAAATTGAAAGAAGGTTAGTAAAAAAACCTGAATGTCAAGCATAATATTTCAAATACTCAAATAGATGTTTATAAATAGATTAATAATTACGATATAAGTTGACTAAAACTTTGGTCTTGTGCGCAGAGGCCTACCAATGCTCGAGTCAACCCTCTGCCCGATTGGGTCGGTCACTAAACAAGAGTTTCACTGCGCCAGTTGTCTACAGCCATACTTGTGTGATCCAACAGGCGGACTAGTGGTGCTACCCATATGTCTTGATGGCACAGTGAGGACCCAATGCATTCAAATTATTTAGATAGAATATGTTGAGATATAAAATTAAGTCAACTAATTTGAAGTGAATTGTTTTTAATCTTCCGGATCTAAGTTCAATGAATCAGCTAAAAATGTTGAGTCTTCGATGGACAAGTCGGTCATCGAAGACTCATTAATATCTTTCAAATGCTGGTCATCAATTTCTTTTTTAATGTATGAATTCCTCTTCAGACGATATTAATTTGGAACTTATAGACTTCCATCAATTGCTCAATGTTTCTGTAAGTCGATACGAAGTTTACTCTAATTTATTAGAAAATCTTCTATTCGATTGCTCATTTTTCAGGTGTGTGAGGAGGTCTTTGAAGAACAGGCTACGTGTATCCCAATGGCAGATGCCACGAAATGTAATTGCGACAGCGACAGGTGCGACGACTACAACGAATTGTACACCGACAAATGCAACGCGGACGGTATCGTCGACGTGGTTGACTGCGCCGGCAGCGTAAAAGGTGCTGGGGCATGCCTGAGTGGGTACTGTGTTGACTGCACCTCTTATGGTATACCTGACCCAGAAGTTATGGTAATACCACCCAAATGTAACATCGGATACGATTGTGAAAATGGGATGGTTAATGATTCCGGAAGAATTTGCGCTGCAGACGAGTACGTTTCCAAAGATGGCATCTGCTCCCCGGCGCCTCCAGAGCCCTGTTACGCAGGGAATCTATGCACTGGGGTTTGTCCTGACCTGCTGAACTGCACCCAGTACTACTTCTGTGATCCGAATGGGGGTGTACCAGGAGGACCTTATGATTGTGGTAAAGACTATTTCTTCAATCCAGACACAAGAAAATGTGAGCAAGGAGATCAAGGCGTTTGCGATTTATGGACTCAGTGCGATTTTCCAGTCCATGCCACAACAACCGCAACAACGTCTGATGGAGGAGCAAGAGGTCTGATATTGAACAACGAATCGGTCATTGATGACGAAGCGTGGTAAATTCATTGATAGTTTCCACAAATGTTGAAGCTTGCGGCGCTAACTACGAAGCAATGATCCTGATGGACGAAATTACAGACGAACATTTTGTACCTCAGGTTATTGAAATATTAATAAATTTCATTCAGTAACGACGGAAGTTTTTTATCAAAATTTTTGAAAATCAAAAGAATATGAGAATTGTTGTCACTCGAGTTCTCCTGTGTAAAACAATCGAAAATATAAATGAGTTAACCCTTTATGAGGGTCAGTCATAACTTACTTAACCCTCTACGGCCAAACATTTGTAACCTGAGCAATATTTTCACATGCTTACTTCCCAAAAAGGATACGTTCTAGTGAGCGCAAAATGACTTGCACTGATGGTTACAGCCACCTACAACTTTAAAATGTTCTCTGTTGCGCACAAACGTCCTCAGGTTGCTACAATTAATAGTTTACCTATAATATAAGCTGAAAGTTATGTTCCCGGAGAGTGACATACGGCGGTAGAGCGTTAACAGCGCGTTGGATTCACAATACTTAATCCTTGTACTTGTATCAAATCGAATCTAAATTTGAAGCTTTGTAAAACCGTCGTTTCATGTGATAATTTCTAACAGATTCGAGAAATAATGGTTTTTCGAGAAGTCGAACCAATAAAAAGCTGGCTTTTGGAAATCTATCATTCGATCTTCTTAGTTCAACCAAAAGTGAAATTCGTAAAATTGAAAAACTATATTCTCTGGTCTTGAAAATTTAGAAATTCATTTATTAAAGAATTTCATCCACCGAAATATCCAAATATCATTAAACAAATCTGGGTGAAAAGCAGTTAATTGGTTTCATTAACAATTTTCAACTTTTTTTCGACAAGTCAAATTATATTTTTTGTTGTTCGACGAAAATTATTGTTCAGTACATCGAAAATCTTGTTACCGAAGGGTATTTTTGTTAAATTAACGACGAAGTTATTAATGTAACTTCATTAATTTCCAAGTAGTAAGACGCACTGAATAATGAAAACTTGACGAACATTACCACAATGCACGTAAATATGATACTACTCGAAAATTGAAATCCCAAAACAATCTCAAAGTTCTCGCAAATCCGCTAGTTCAGAGGTTGATGGCTGGAGTCTTATTCTAGATGATGAGGGCCTCAGCTATCACGAGTTGAATGGCACCGGGGCATCGCATGACGACGCTTGTGCACTCTTCCAGCACCGTACGAATGATGGTGTCGTTATGGGCCTCCTTCAGCTGGTTCATTGGTCCACCTGACTAAAGGTGGCACTTGAGACGTCGGCTTAATGTTGTAGTTGTCAGCACGATATAGTTCATATAAGAAAGAAGTAGAAAAACATTGATCATTTTCGAGATAGGCACTTTGAAGCCTACGACCCCGATTTGTTGATAGTAAAATACTAATGAACACTTTTAGATGCATTTGTTTCATTTTTCCCTGATTGCAAATTAAAGACATTCAATATTCGACTTCTGTTGTTTTCAGTTTTTAAAATTCATATTACAATTGAGCATCCAAACCTCTATTTTATCTTCCTGATTAAGTATTAACATAATAATGAAAAATGAGAAAAATTCAAGTTTTTTCTCAGACGAAAAGATTTACTTATACTTCGTTCAGAGCTCACAAATTTGAACAGTACATTTAGAAATGGAGTGTTCGTTATACTTTATTTACATAGCCAAAAGTAGGGAATGACTAAAACGTTTGAAATCTACTACCTTAGCATGACTGCTTGTCTTTCTTTTCTATTTTAAAATTCATCACCGAGAACCACAGCTGTACAAGTTGCTTCGAGTAAAACAGAGGTAAAAAAGTAAAGTCACTAGTTCCTAGCGGCACGCACTCACGGTGAAAAGGCTGCTAGATCCAAGCGGGTCGCAGGAGACCACGAGAAGAGAGCACAGTCACAACCGCCAATAATGACCAAAGGGAGCCTACAAGATTTTTTGTTACAATGCCACTAGGAAAGAGTGGAAAAGAATAAAAGGTGGCGCAGAGTGGCCAGAATGAGGAACAAGAAACGGAGAAGACAGTAGGAGATGAAATGGTCCATTGCGCATAATTGGATGGGTCGTAGGTAATTTGAACACGTTTGGGGTTGATTCCGGAATTCTAATAAACGAAACCCAAATTTGACGAGCTAAATTTGAAGAACTGTGACGTGATTGCGACCAGTATAAAGCGCACCGATCAGCGATCCAACGAATCCATCTTTTTGACACGCAAGGCCGACATTGATTTCTTGGAGCGACTGAGATTACTTTACTACCGAGTGAGTTATCAATATTGTGCGATTTCTGTGAATTTAGATGTCCATTTCAGATTCTGAAAAGAGTGCAATTTCACGGACAAGGAAACGATACAAGTCATTATTTCGTAGTCCATTTATGTAAAAGTTCTGTGTATTAGGGTATGTTTTATTGAAAAATTTTCAAGCTCGGTTATTCGATTATTGATAATAATCGTACATACGGGACGAGGTGAAATAGCAAGATGACTGGCTCTCTAGTTTCACGCTGCTTGTCGCTAGACGTTCCAACTACTAACTTTCAAATGTTTTTAGCGCCCCCAGTCTATGATTGAATGAGCAGTTTTTTCGAGAATTTCACATTCTTTCAAACAAAATTTCTCAATATTTTTACCTAATATATAATATTAGGTAAAATATATATAATATTATATATATAATATATATAATAATATAAATATATATAATAAAAAAAATATATATAATATATAGAATATTATAATATATAATATATATATATATATCACGTACTATTTATTAATGGCTAATATGTTTTATTATTCAATTAGTTCAATTAGGCGTAAGCAGCCGGTACCTGCTTACATCGCACCTTATAACATGACCTCCAAACGGTATTCGGTTAATTGACTGTGGGAGACGTTATCTGCTGTTGGGATTTACGAGGAACATCAGCCTATAAATATCGCTGACAGAAAATTCATGCTTAATTACAACACAATGTGCATGAAGACCAATTTCCATCAGAATATTTTGAAAATATTCTGCCAGAATGTTATTGAGAAGCCAATGTTATAATTATAAATTATTACAACTGGGATCAGCATTTGAGTTGCATTCCTTCAGATGCACGGTTCAGAGAATCAAGCTTATCGCGTAATGTTGGTTTAAATGATTTTTCATTTTTATTTGTGATTTATAGGTTCACATAGAGCTTTAGCTTTACAAAATGTACTACACATTAATATTTTGTTGATTACACCAGCATCTTTAGATTTCGATTTAGCACGCATGCTCTATATGCATTTATGTTGATATTGTGTTCGAATATACATCTTCAAGAGTGCCATTTATGATACCAGATGCCTGTTTTTTTATTCATTCAAAGTACTACTTGTTTCATACAAAGTATTCATGCAAAGTACTACGTGCCCCGTAATCGTCTTCATATTACTCATATACATTACGATTTAATTCAAGCTGAAAACTTATCTTTTCCAGTATGTCTGGGAGATACAATTCAAGAATATTAATGTTCTTCTTTTCACTACGTTGATCACATATATGTTAAATGAGTTACAGTTATCGCTTGTTTGTGTTATGTTATTTTATTTTATTCAAGTTCAGCATACAACGCAAGAATATCGTGGCAACCTTTCCAAGAACAATACATCATCAAATGTGCCAGGAATCACTATATGTACCTCACCATATGTTCACATCACTATATATTCCTTCACCACTCAGAACAGAAAACTCAATTCACCAGCTTGACTTCCTCAAAATCCTTGAATCAGTCATGATAAATAAGGAACATACAATAAATAAACATGATAAATAGAGAAGATAATAAAAATGCCTTCCTTATCGCATACCAGTTGTGAAGAGACGATGTTTCGCGGAGATAACTTGTACAAACCTAGTAGCCACTTGACGAAGTATTGAAAAATAGATTTATTACAATAAAACCATCAGAATTGTGATCAATGTTATGAATCATTAAAAAATTGAATTAATTTTCATTGCACACCTCTATACTCATCCAAAAAACATTAAATCTAAAAATGAAGACGAAAATGGATAAAAATTGGTTAAATGATAACGTGTCAGTTTAGAAGGAAAAATTACTCAAGGTTCTGTACAACGGATTTTATACGCGGTACGTTATATAGCTTTTCAGGTAGAACACCATTGCTTCCCCAACAAAATTTAGAGTCGCCCCCGCTTCTGGTAATCCAAATCAGAAGCTGCCGCGTCTTTAAATTTTCATTGGGTTACGGGGTCATGAACGATTTTTAATTTACTTCGCAGAAATCTTAATTGCCTGACATTAGATAATCGCCCCAAGTTTTTCTCATGATATGCTAGTCAACTGGTCCATCAGGCCCACCAATAAAATCAAACTGTACAGTTGCCTAACTCTTTAATTAATAGAGCATTGAGAAAAATAAAGTACTACTAGTGCTACTTTTTAGCAGCTAACACCTATTATTTGTGGTAGGCGGTGGGTAACTTAATTATGTTGACGTATTGTACAGAACCTTCTTGTGGTATTCCAAGACCCCGAAAAATAATGTCACGATTTTAGAAAGCTTAAAGTGTAAAAACCTCTGGGGACTCATGATCAATCAATCCTTCGACTGTAGCTGTTTCATCATGTAATTTTTGCTCCCTAATTCCGAAGAAGTTTAGGCTCATTTCAGCTTTTTACGGAAATTATCTTGGAAAATTTCTCACGATATTTTATCACGTTAGAGCTCCTATATAATGTCGTTCGCATTAATAAGGTTACAATCTGTGGCCCACGACTGAGGTTACTGTCAGTGGCCTTGGACTTTGCTGATTTTCTAAAAAGGTTTGCCAAGCGTAATATAAACTAACTCTGTTATAGCGAATCTGCCTGTTTCAAAGACCTCATTAACACCATAGATGAAAGTTGAAGAGACAATGCACAAAATCAAAGCGATTAAATATCGAATTTGAAGTAGCAATAAATAATCTTATTTAAGAGAAAGCTCGAAATTTCGGGATTATATTGTTAATAAAACTAGAGCCATAGTAATTGAATAAGAAATGCCTTGACAAATACTGTCCTTCGACAGTATTTGTCAAGCCATTTCTTCATTCGCGGCATTAGTTTTGCCCCGTAATCATTTCCGATTACCCAGATTTCAAACGATAATTTTCTGAGAACAAACTGCAGTGTGAGGCTGGCAGCTGCCTGGTTCTCAAAGGCGCCTATATAAGGCGCGACTGCCGTGACCCGCGAGAAACTGCAGCACGACAGCAACATTACTGAACAGATATTCAGTTGATGAGCAAATTTGTTTGTGTAAGAAATTCATCTATCCTGGATATGTGATTAGGGAATAAATGTGTCAATATTCATTGGTTATTCGACATGACTCGTCGGCCGAAGCGAAATGCTGGACAATTTATTCAATTATTGCTTTCTCGATTTGAAATATGTTTCGAAAATTTCATATTTATATAATTAAATTTCGTGACTGTTATTAAATAGATTTTAGCTTTGTCTGTTAAGGTGGACAATACAAAATTATAAATGATTATCATTTTCATGACCTTGATTATCAACGTCATTAACTGTGCAGGAATTGGACTGGTAGACGAGGACAACTTCAGAATGCATCGAGACATTGCAATGGTAAGGCACCGACAAATTTGATGCGCCAGGGTCCAATAAAATAACAGTTAAACTATGAGGAAATTGTATAACACGTTGAACGTATAATATGTTATGTCGTGTTATACAAATATTTATAACACGTTGACAACGATTGCTCATGTACCAAATTTCCCTAGTACCGCAAGAAGATTTCTAGTTCCGCTTATGGAAATATCATTTTTGATTACATGTGTGTTTTATAAAATGCATCCATTTCAGTTACACAATGATTATTCATTCATCTGGTAAAAAAATCGTGAAAAATTCTATAATGATAATAACTCCTTGGCTTATATATTAAAATCTATTTTAAAAAGTGTTAAAATAATTGAAATGGTACTCGTATGCCCCACTCTAATAGTGAACGTGATATATATTTTTAACGTGATAAATTACTTAACGTGATAAATTTTCTAACGTGATACAATTTTTAACGTGATAAATTTGTTATTGTCGCACTCTGCCAAGACGCGTTCAATTGAATTGGGGACAACAAAGCCCAAGATAAAAAATAAAAACAACCGATCGAGCAGGTTAGAGCCGAGCAGATGAGCGGATTTGTTGTTCGTACACATGTCAGTTCTCTGTGAGCAGATGAACAGATTAATTTTGCTTGTATTTGTACACATGTCCAGTTCTCTGTAATTTCTTCTGTTTTGCAGGTGTTGCTGATGGCTGCGGTAGCGGTCAGGTAAGGTTAGGTCTGAACTCTCCACCATTTTACTCTCAGTATTTCACTTTACACGCCATGATTTTAGAAATATTTCATCAAATCAAGAGCAAGCGAATTTTCCGAGTTCGCATACGGCGAACTTGAGTAAATTTATTTCATTATTTACCCTGCTTTCCCAATATTTTTGGATAATGCAGGTATATACCATAATTGATACATGTTATATATATTATTACGACGTCTTACTAGTTATTAAAAAGTTTTAATGCATGATTCACGGAAAATTATTATATATTTCCCGTTCAGAGGTCTTCCCGAGATAACTAATCCAGATCTGTGCATCGGGATTGATGTTGGGGACTATCGCTGCGGCAGTTGCCTGCAACCTATTAGGTGTGGAGCATCTGGACTAATCACTGAACAGAATACATGCCCCCCGGGCACGGTAAATACGGGTATAAGAAAACAGCAAATTCGCGTACATTGTGTGTGATGCATACAAATCGTTCATCTACGATGAAAGTGAGCACGATACCGTGCTCGAACTTGCTGATATATAGATGTTTTATAGATAGCTTTTATATATAGATATTTTTAGATAGCTTTATAAGTATTCCCATTTCGAACGAATGTTTGACTTACTTAAAAAATCACAAAATGTGTTGCATTTAGAAAACTGTTAAATTCTACTAATGAATCAATACACCTACTTTAGATTTCCCTTCTTCAAAGTAACACATATGGAAAGACAGACAAGTGTTGTAACATTATACGTAGGTGTAAAATTACTTACCGTAAACAAGTGTAGTTAGATTACGATTAATACTTGATAGTAACATTACTTAGTTGTTACACTACGCAACGTAAACAAGTGTAGTTATACTACGATTAATACTTGACAGGTGTGTGAGGAGATCACTCGAGGCACAGTAGCATGCGTTCCCATGCCATCGGCCACATTCTGCCAGTGCACCAGCGACATATGCGACCCGTATGAGCCCAGCTTCACAGCCAAGTGCGATGCCAGCGGCGTGACGGATATTGTACAGTGTCCGGCAACTGGAGCATGTGCTGGGAACGGCAATTGTATCGATTGTGCAGAGATCCCAGGGGGCCCTGTATATATCTTCCGTGACCCGGAATGCAGCTCCTTATACAGCTGTACTAACGGAATATACTCAGGAGTCACAAGCTGTGCAGAGGGCGAGTACGTGTCAAAAGATGGCTCCTGTTCCCCAGCGCCGCCCACGCCTTGTGCAGCTGCTGATAGATGCACAGGTGGACTCTGTCCTGACTTGACTGACTGCACACGGTACTACATCTGTGATCCAAATCAGGTGCCGCCGGCAACCGGACCTATTTCTTGTCCATCAAACCAGTACTTCAACCCCGCCACGTTGTTATGCGAGTCCACATCCGTTAATTGTGACCCATGGACTCAATGTGATTTCACAACAACAGTTCCGACTTGTCCAAAACCTGAAGATTGCAATGCAAGCACCGTTGGAAATTCTCCGTATGGACCGTGTGATTCACGGTGAGTTTTTCCCAGTTTTTTTCGTGTAACATTTATTCGATAATGGGAAAACGGTTATTAAAAGGATTACGTTCATAATTGAGTGTTTTGCAATACAAATTAGATCTCAAAAATTCAAGTTTTCTGATGCAAGACCATATCAAATTCATATCACCGAAGGAAAGCAACAAGCTTGTATCTCAATACCGTAGTTGTAACGTCATTTTATACGTCAATGTATGAATTACAATAATAACGTCAAATAATTTTCTTTGCCCTTCAATAATAGCGACCTTGAAAAACTCACGTATACACTCAACGATCTACACAACAAAAAAGTTTGCGATGTTCAAGTGATGGGCTTTTATCACGGCAGTCATCATTTTCATATAAGTGTATCAAATTCACCGATAACAGCTGGTCCAAAAATATAATGAAAAATTCAGTCAACCAATTAAATCTGAAGTTACTGGATAAGCTCACAGATTAAATCAAATCTGTTACTGTGTCATATTAAAACTTCTCTAAATGTTGACTAATTAAATTGTAATCAACGTTAATTCACATTTGGTTTACCAACAGTTACTGTGCGTGTCGCGAGGTCAGCAGCGGCAGCTACGATGTGGTGGAGATGGAGTGCCCAGGCGACTATGTATTCAGCACCAACCCCAACTACCCCTACTGCGTCGACCCCAGCGGAGAGCCCACCTGCTTTACCCACGTTGCTGAACACTAACACTACAACTCAACGGTCTGGTGTTCAGCACCAACGCCAACTACCCCAGCTGCATCGACCCTAGAACTAATGATACTTGCTGGTTCACCACGAAACATCGCTAGTTTGCTTCAAAAACTTCTTATAGAAGCGAACGCCTTAAGTTAAAAAGTCATCTCGATTTTCATTGTCCCTTGATTTTACTAAATTTTGTATAAAAATGTAGTATTGTATTGTATCGACTGATAAATAATTTAAAGAAATATGGCGGCTCGGTTACAATGCTTTTACAGTTAGAGGGAAATTTCAACTGTTTGGATTCATAACCTAAATTCAGAAAATAAAATAGATGAATAAAAAAGTCCTGGCAAAAGATGGTACGCATTTAATCCAACGGTAAATTGAAACTTGGAATTGGGGTGATATCAGCTTTGGAATGCGGCCGTAGATGTAGAAATTCCATCGTCTAACTATTGAGATCGTGTAAAAATATCAATCAGAGAATCCTTCATTACAGGATTTCAGGTATTTTCATAAATCTATCCTCAGCTCTCTATAATATTCTCTCAATTTATCATCCAATTACCATTTTGAATTCTCGCAATATATATGTTATTAATTGATTTTTGCTTAACATTCTACCGCCTGACATGATTAACCGGAGCAATATTTTCATAAGCCTACTTCTTGAAAAGGATCCGTTGCTATTGAGCACAAAATGACTTGCACTGCTTGATTGCAGCCACGTACAACTTTAAAATGTGTCCAGTTGCGTACCAGCGTCCAGAGGTTGCTACACTCAAGGGTTTACGTATAACTTAAGTTGAAAGTTATGTTCCCGGAGAATGACATACGGTGGTAGAGGGTTAAATTCACTTTAGTCTCAATTAGAACGTTCAACTGTTCTGTTTCTTTAAGCATTACATGGAGTTGAACATGGCTCAGCCATTACACAGCAATTTTTAGTTCTGTTACAAGCTTGGTTATCTCAGTACAGCGATCTATAAACTATAAATTTTTTCTATCGGCAATATATCGGACACTGGTGAAGGCTTCCATTAATTTATGCACAAAATTAATTAATGCCGCTTATGTTAGATTGGCCATTTAAGCGGATAAAATTTTGATAGATGCAGGCTGAGGGCGATTAACTTAATAAAAACATTATGTAATCCTATTAGAAATTTTGTTTAGTTTGTTCCATTTATTGGAAATTATGTTCCGTTTTACTGTAACGGAGGCCATAAAGATTAAGTTAGTTTAAGTATTGATTTCGAGAGACAGAAAGAAGCATTAAGAGCTCAACTTTTGACAGCCTAAGTGATACGGAGGTGACTCTAATGGTGCTTGGCTGCTGTATTGCTCACAGTGACCAGAGTGCGATTCACTTCTTGTTATCTTATTGATTTAATGCATGCTATGGGCCCTTTTGCAAGTTAATGCATGCCTCGTTACAATTTTGGTCTGACCCAATCGTTTAAGACGTCTCTGACGCATTGATATACTTGGCAGTATTGCCGGCTTTCGAGCCCTTAACTTTACGCCCTGTGGCGCTTTAACCCTATTAACTTAGCAAAGTTGGGTCGACCAGTCATTCATTAATACACTAACCTTTGCACTCAATTGCACTGTCCAACACCTTTGTACCTCTAAAAGGCTTTAAAGCCACTTCTAAATTGACCCCAGCGGTAATAAATTAGAAGGTTAGTCTCGAAATATTTAATCTTAACTTTGCATAAATTGATCATAAATCTTGATCCTCATAATGATTAATTGCATATGATACAATAGCACTTGCTCCATCAATCGAATCTTGGTTTGTAACTGTTAATTTTACAGTATAACCTCCGGTATATTCTCGTACGTCGCATCTCTTTGCCGTGTGCTTCATGCCTCCAGTGCAGCCAGCGCGACATTATTTCTGCTGTACGCGTTATTTCATTTGAGGTTAGATTGGGAATATGCGTTCACTGTCAAGTTGTGTACCGCTAAATTGGAATAACTGAGCATAATTGGTAAACTCATTTCTCAAGCTCCGGCATTCATTAAGCGAGGTCTCTTTTTACCACATTTTTCTTAGCTCGCTTTCGTGTCCGTCTGTCTATGATGATCAAATCTTGCAATCGATATTTCACCAACTTTCCCGCTAGCTAGCGCTCTGAAACTTTTAGGGAAGCTCAGCTCCCGATGACAATACAATAATCAATAATTTGTTGCACGTTTCCAGGCGTATTTATCACTATTATAAACAAATTAATTTTCGAAGTGGAAATTTGTTTTCTTGTATCCGTGTCCGTCTGTCTGTGATGATCAAATCTTGCAATTGATATTTCACCAACTTTCCCGCTAGCTAGCGCTCTGAAACTTATAGGGAAGCTCAGCTCCCGATGACAATACAATAATCAATAATTTGTTGCACGTTTCCAGGCGTATTTATCACTATTAAAAACAAATTAATTTTCGAAGTGGAAATTTGTTTTCCTGTATCCCCGCGAATACAATTTTCTACAGAACTTCGAAAAGAATTTTCTTTCGTGCATATGCGTGGCCAACTGAAATAAAATGAATATTATGTAGGATGGCTGACCTTAAATTGGCTCGCAACAACGTTTTTCATGTGTAGCAACGGACTAAAAAGGAGAAAATAAAATACTTAAAAAAAAAACTTTTTAAAAAAGTGACGCATTCCCATCTTTCCTTGTGTGCTAACCAATTCTTTTCAGCTGATTAACGCGTAACTTGCTGCACCATGGCTAGCGCTTTTTCTGTGGACGACTTGTTGTCAGACGAGAATTGTCCTGATTTGGCTTCATTAAAGAGCAAGCGGGCAGTTCTGAAGCGTAAGGTTACGTGGACGCTGAAGGCGGCAGCTGCTGACGACGACCGAAAGAAGGTACGCACCTGTCCAGAGACAGTAAGTGAGCTGCTTCTAAGCATTGGCAAGCTTGATGAAAGCATTACTGCATACCTCATTGAACAAAAAGATGTTTCTATACTGAATTATGAGATGAGAATCAATGTTCATATGAGTTGGATGTGAAAACTAAATTGAAGGAGCTGCTTAAGTCAATCGCTGACGAAGTTAGCTAACATAAACTTAAAACCAATTATTGTGACCTTAAACTACCTCACTTGAGCTGTGGCACTTTTTCTGGTGAAGGAACGTCCCATCAGGGCTATTTTACCTTTTTGACCCAGTTCAACAACATCATAGGTCTCAGGGATAATCTTACTGCATCTGTTAAATTCACTTATTTGAAGTCTTATCTAAGAGGTTGTGCATCCAAATTAGTAGAACACTTGATCATTGCAGACGAAAACTATCCAATTGCCTTAAGGCTCTACTTCAAGATGAATTTCTCAATCTAAACTGTCTGGTCGATGATTTGTTCAAAAATTTGCTTTCAATTAAACCTAAGTTTGACCCCACTATACGGGGAGACCAAATTATTCATCAACCAGGTTAGGAGCATAATTGCAAACCTAAAGCAAAACGACCGTGATTTATTGAATGATGATTGCTGTAACGAATTTGTTAGTCATGTTGTGTTTTCTAAATTGCCTGTTCCATTTAAACATGAGCTTGTAGTTAAATTGAACAACTTTCCTAGATTGGCTGATATTTTTGATTGCTATGTGGATGTCATTCGCACGTTGAACATGAAGAACTCTTCTGACTCGGTTCGTGAGAAAAGAGTAGATGTTCGCCCTAAACCCGTGGCTGATCTCAAACCGAAATCTGCTTTCCAGAATTATGGTACTAACTCTCAGGTCAGAAAGAGGTGCAAATTTTGTTCCAGTGCATCCCATAGCATGATTCAATGTTCACGCTATTCTTCATATGAGGACAGAGTTCAAAGTTGTAGAAAAATAAACCTTTCATAAATGCACCAGTACTAAACATTCAACCGACAATGTAACGCCAAACTTGATTTCCCTTGTAAAACTGGTCAAAGTAATTCGCACATTCCTGCTCTTTGCCCGAAGTTGAAAGTAAATGATTTGCAGAACCATTGTTGCATTGCATCTTCATCTAATTCAAATTCTAATTTCATTTTGCCAACTCTAACCATTGCCGTTTCTAACGGTAAATGTGTGACTGTCGAGTTCTTCTGGACTCTGGTAGCCAACGCAGCTACATTACCCATAATGTCTTAAAGCGACTCAACTTTTCTGGTTAGTTGTATGTCAGTTCTTATACCATCAACACATTTATCAATAGTGTCGTACGCGGATTTGCCGAAATCAGCCTTTGTTTGAACCTCATGGATGGTTTGAGTAACCTTCAGTTACCGCTACTTGTCTATGACAAATTTTCCATGGAGTATGAGATAGATGGTTTGAGACAAGCAATGGCGAATGTAGCGAAGATCAAAGACTTGGCTGACTCGAACGCCCTTATGGGCAGTGATAGGGTACAGCTTGAAGGCATTCTTGGCATTGACGCATTGCAGTTTATTTCAAACTTGAGCATCGTGAGATGAATGCAGGGATCCGCTTACGATTATGGCGGAAAACTCATTCCGATTGGTAATGTTGAGCACTTCCTCACTACTCAGAAAGTTAAAACTCTGCATAGAAACTTCGTTCACGAAATGCTAATCTTGCTTCCTGTGTTAATTTTGTACTTGATCCGCAGCACAAGTGTTGCGACCCCATTGCCAGCATGGCTGACGGTAGCAACGTGGAAGGACATCTCGAAAAACTTTTCGAGCTCGAGTCCATTGGTACAGGGTGCGCCACAGAAATTTACTTATTGTCAATAAAAACAAAAGTACTTCAGTTATTGTTTTAAATTTTTTTTATTCGAGAAAACAGTATCCCAAATTTTTTTCATACAGTTTTGAAAATTAAATCTCATGAATGACGGCCTCCATTGTGCATAAACTAATGAAGTCGCTTTTTTTATAATGGTTTCCACTCTATGCAGCATATCAATCGGTATTTTGGCAATGACGTCGCGAATGTTGTTCTTGAGGTGTGCTATGGTCCGTGGTCAATCGACATAAACCAGAAATTTCAAATATCCCATAAAAAGAAATCGCATGGAGTCAAACCTGGAGAGCGTGGCGGCCATTGGAGATCGCCTCTGAGAGAGATGAGGCGGTCGGGGAAATGATGTCGCAACAAATTCATCGAGTCTCTTGCTGTATGTGTTGTGGCTCCATCTTGCTGAAACCACACGTTCCTAAAGTTCATTTCTTCGAGTCTTGGTAGAAAAAGATCCTCGATCATGTTCCTGTAACGAGCTCCATTAACGGTAACTGCGCGTTCGTTTACTTAAAAAAATAAGGACCAATTATTCCCATTACCGACGTCGCACACCAGACAGTAACTCGCTCACAGTTAAGTGGCTTCTGGCGAAACTCACGTGGATTTACACCACACCAATAACGCATGTTTAGCCTGTTGACGCAGCCGGAAATATGGAAGTGAGCCTCGCCACTGAAAAAAACGACCACGTCTTCAGGCAGGTTGTCAACCAGCATTTTACATGCATTTTGACGGACAACAAAATCGCGTTCAGTTAATTCTTGCACTACAGCAAATTTATTTGAGAAACTTTGAGAAACAAACTTGGGAACTTTCCCCTTCAGATGCACCCCCTCTCGTCCCTCTACCCGACCAACTAACCGCACAGGAATTTTTTCAAATAAGTAAGTTTCTGTGGCGCACCCTGTATTAAGGAGGTTGCGGAACCGGAATTGCTGTCTGAAAAGATCTCTGAATTTGGCTCTGCGATTGAGCTTAAGGGAGATCGTTTCTATGTTCAACTTCCGTGGAATTAAAAGCTTTCAGAAGTCAAATCTAACTTTGAGGTTGCGCGCTCCGTGCTTGGACGTGTTGTTAATTAACGATTTACACGCGCTCAATTTATACCAGGAGTATGACGCCGTTTTCGAGCAGCAACTCGAGGAAGGTGTACTGGAGGAGGTGCCTTTGCACGGTCCTGGGAGCGATGAGCGAATTTACATTCCCCATCGAGCCGTGGTAAACGATGGCCCGACAGTCACCACGAAAGTGCGCCCCGTCCTCAACTGCAGCCTTAAGAAGGGGATTAAGAGTCCATCACTTAATGAGGCAGCTTTTCCTGGTGTCAACTTGCTTACGAATTTGCTTAACTTGCTTATTAGTGTCAGATTTGATAATTACTTAGTCACTGCAGACATAAGAAAAGCTTTTCTCCAAATAAAACTTGCTTTAGAAGCTGATAAATATCGCTTTTGTATTCTTTGGTGGAAGAACAACAGATTGAAAGTTTACCGTTACACCACCGTCGTGTTCGGTTTCATATCAAGTCCTTTCATTTTGAATTATGTTGTTACCAAGCACCTGAACCAATTTCCAGATTATCTGTGTTCATATTTTTTACGGAACAACGTCTATGTAGATAATTTCTTTTTACTTGTAATTCTCTTGAACACTTACAACTGTTCTACCAACAAGCTATAGAGCGCCTGGCTGCTGGGGGTTTTGACCTCAGGTCATGGTTCACTAACAACCCTGCTTTACAGGCCATCTTCAAGACTGAAGGTAGATCGTCAGATCATTCAGCAGAATGCGAGAAAGTTCTCGGGTATAAATACTTTCCTGTCACTGATCAATTGGCGGTGTCCTTACCAGATTTCAATGTCAAGGCTACTAACTCAGTCACTAAACGTATCATCTTGTCAAAATTGGCTAAAATTTTTGATCCTTTAGGACTAGTAAGTCCTGTTGCTGTAAAGGGAAAGGCTTTGCTTCGCCAGATATGGCAATCAAAACTTAATTGGGATGATCCCTTGCCTTCTGCTCTGTGTGAACGGTGGCAGTCATTAACTGCCGATCTCCAGCAACTACAGAATTTCATATTTGATCATTAAAACGTAGAAGCAAAGCGTGACGTGTCATTGGTATTGTTTTGTGACGCTTCAAAGACTTTCTATGGATTTTCTGCCTATGCAGTTTACGAAGACGAATCTGGTTTTCATTCAAATTTAATTTTCGCGAAAAGTAAAATCGCCCCGTCAAAATCTAAAAGTTTGCCAACACTGGAACTACTAGCAGTTTTCCTAGCGTTCAAATGTCTTGATACGTTGATGTCTTCAATGGATAGAGCTCAAATTAGAAAGGTTGTTCTCGGCATTGATGCACAAATTGTTCTTGCTTGGATTCTCAATGGTAAAACTAAAACTAAGAATATATTTGCTAACAACCAGAACAGAGGTTTGTCAGAATTGAACAGAGGTTTGTCTGCTAAGGAGTTCGAGAAGAGGTTGCCACTGTGGTGCCATGGACCTGAGTTTTAGCGAACGATGGTTTGTCATCCTGGCCCAAAGTTGACCTCCATGGTAAGGTCGACAACAGTGTGCCACTAATCTCGTGTGCTCTTGCTACCTCTACAGATCAAACAGTTTTGCCGGTTAACAAATTCTCTTCTCTTCATAAATTATACAGAGTAACTGCACTTCTTCTGTAGGAAGTTCTTTTGTAGGAAGTTGAACATCTCAGATTTGGAATGCAGGGAGAAAGCAAAATTATACTGGTTCAGAAAAGAACAAAAAGTGCACTTTTCTAACGAACTCGAATTTTTGTGTTCCAAACAGGCTTCACCTGTACCTAATTTAATTAATAACCTGAATTTATTCATTGATGATCTTGGTCTTTTGCGATCCAAGGGTAGACTAAACAAGTGAATATCAGCAATATACAAAATACTAAACAAATACTAAACTAAACAGAATACAACAAAATACTAAACGAAAAATATCAACAGCGTGCATTCAGAACCCCTATTATTTCGGTTGGCAATTTGCGAAGAATATCAACAGCGTGCATTCAGAACCCCAAATTATTTCGATTGGCAATTTGCGAAGAATATAAAGCGTAGCGCATAATGCACACACATTTTAAATGACACTCTCATGAAAGTCATCTTTATCAGTCGTAAAAAATACACAATCATTAAATGTTACGAGGCATGTTTTTAAAGTAAGTACCATTTTTTATTACGTCGCTACAGCGCAGCGGCCGCAGTTAATTAAGTGCATGTGCGCCAGGTAGCAACATTTGTTGGGAGGCCACAGTCGCCATTGCGGAACCACTCGGTCAAGTCTATATCTTTGTGATTTTAGACTGCCTCAACCCGTTGAGAATCCGCCCATTGCGAAGCGCGTTCGTTTCTCTGTGCTGAAGGCTTGGAATCAGTTGACATTCATCACCAAATCATTAAAGTTTAATGTGAATAATATGCGTTTAAACATCACTTTTTTAAAGACAACACTTCTAAAGAATCCAGTGTTTCCGATGTTATACATGTACAATGAATTTCAAATTTTATTTTCAAATATTGAAGAAAATAATTTTCAAATTTTTGTTTTCATATAAAAAATTTAAAGTTTCAAAATTATTAATTCTGTCAATTTATTCATGCGTTACGAAAGTGTGTAAAATTTCAGATCGATTGGACAGGTAGAAATGTGTTTAATATTGATTGTAAGATTTGTAGCAGACAAAATTATTTTTTCATTATTTACAATTAAAAAAATATTTTTTTATTATTTATTTTGTCAATCGATTCATGCATTGTCTCCAACTTTACGCAAGTGTGCAAAATTTCAGATCGATAGGAAAAGTAGAAGTGTGTTAAATTTCGATTTTAAGATTTGTAGCAGACAGACAAACAAACAAACAAACAAACAACAAGAAGTGAAAATAAGAGAAGTGTTGTAAAAAGTCACGAGTGATGCAGTAATTTGTTGAGGTTTTTAAAGATGGCTGCACAATCATTGATGATGAGAAATGTTGTGGAAACCCTTCAGTCCTTATAAAATTTGCCGATTGAAAAAGTGGACTCTAAAGTGAAAAAAAAAAACATACGGTCCACTATTTCCTCAGCTGATGCGACAGCATCTATATGGCATCTATATATCTCTGAATCTATTATATCTATACACATGCATAAGCAACTATATAGGCATTTCCACTGTAATCCATGCGGTAATTGAAATTGAAAACATAGCCATTTTCTCACCAAGGTCCTGTAACATGACAATCTTTTAGGCATGCATATTCACCGCATGTTGCCAATGCTTCCTGCCAACAGTACGATTATGTCCATGAGTGATTGTCGTTTTTTTTTTGTTGCATTGCTCATAACTGCATCGGGAACATTGCATTGAAGGTTTATTGAACTTTTTTTATATTTTCTGCATCTCATACCAATTTATTACTTTTTTGAAGATTAAATTGCTATTACGGAACGAAATAATTCGTCGTGAAGTTCACAGATACTTTTGAATTTGAACACCTATCACTTCGAATCCTCATTTTTTTTCTTATTCTAATGCCTTTATTCTAATTTTATCAAAATCGCTCGATTGAACAATTTCCAAGCAGGAGAAATTAAAAATGAGAAATTCACATTTTTATACTATCATAATAGGTCACTGCACTCAAAGTCAAGGCTGACCACGGTGGAACAAATATTTTATTCACAAAATATTATACAAAGGTAAATTTATTATTCTTGTGCCGTTGTTTTCAGCTGCCTCAACAAGTCATTTCCCACCACGCATATGACGTTCAAACAACGCTAATTATACGCTGTTGCAACGTCATCTGCGTGGAGGGCTTACATTCGGGGCTGTCTGAGACCTTGTCTGTAATTTCATTTCATTGACCGTTTATTAATATTTTTTGAACAGAAGTCAAACATAATATCCGAAGTCCAATCTTTTTTTTAAATCAGTTATTCATAAAATTTCCCTTTTTGCTTTAAAAATTCCTGACAACTAATCGTAGTAGGTTGGAAACAATTTAATTTTTTTAGAGAAAATATAAATTTCATTTTAGATTTTTAGTTCATGTTAAATTCGATGACGAACAATATACCATTTTCCGAACCTATATTTAACCGACTCATTTAAAGAAAAATGTTTCAGAGAAATGAACACAGCAATTTTCCGCTGACGCTTTTGTCATGTTCACTTTCCCGGGCTAATTATAGTTAAAGTTTGAACGAAGCTTTAGAATCTTTACCTTATCAGAATTTGGAGGTATAATGCCTCCGAGTTCGACACGTTAGATTCTTGCGTGTTGTGTGGTGACATGTGCGTGTTGTGTGGTGACATGTTATTTTACGTTAGCTAGGAAATTATAAGTTGAGCAACATATGGTCAATATATGAGTGCAGGTATCGACTACGTGAATAATTAAAAATATGACCAATAAAAATTATCATTTTAAAGTTTCTACTTATTCTGCTCCAGTGGAAGTTAGGACTGTCGTACCATCATGTAAAAATCATATTTCGAAGCAACTGTGAGAATATTTCATAATGATCATAATTCCCTACATTTATAAATATTTTATGATAAATCAGTTCAACTATTCAGTTCAATGTCATTCCAAACCGAAATGTGTAAAGGAGATGAGGAAATGTAATTTTTTCATAACCATGCAGTGGATACTCGATAATTGAAGAAAAACCCCGCCAACGGTGGCGCGCAAACACATGAGGGCATCTGAGGACGTCTTGATACAAAAAATATAACTCAGTACTCACTGCAGTGAGTGACAGAGAGCGTATTTTCTCGTCAACGAAAACGTGAAGTTACGGACGGACGGACGGACGGACGGACGGACAGACGGAAATGGCGAGCACAATAGTGCATTTTTTCCATAAATGAGAAAATGCGCTAAAAAGAAATGCAAAAGTTTCAGTTATGACGGTTTAAGTTATGATGGTTTCAGTTATGGTCCGCCCTCAGCCAGCCTTGTATGACTGTCTGGAAGACAGGTATTGATGTTACCGCCACGACGTCGGCACTCAGAGAGTTCCATATTTTGATGACCCAATGAAAGAAGGAGTGTAGGTGGACGTCTTCTGTTGCTGAAAGTAACAAAGGCACCAACAGAAGGGGGCGCCAACAGAAGCTTGCTGAAAGGCACCAACAAAACAAGCTTACCGCGCCGCCTAATCTCGACATGTCATACGCGTGCAGAAATTTTGTACACGCGCAAACATAACACACGGCTTTAATCTGCCTCAATAACGGCGTCTCGAAGGTCATTATTTTAATAAAACACGTTCCCCGAGTATCCGGACTGCACCGCTATTCCCCCTATAGCAGAAGGCTTTCAGTTTCAGTTGGAATTATTGCAGTTTCTTATAGTTTGTTCAGTGAAATATGTTTATTTATGGATAAACTTCTGGTTCATTGAGTAATTTTATTTCATAATCATCCTTGAGCAAAATTTATTAATTGTTCCTAGACATGTTGAGTTTCCTCAAAATTTTTGTGAGTAATCTTCTGAACAATTATTGTAGAGTATTTTTATGAGCGCCCAAATGATAAATCTACTGTTATTTTGTAAAATTAGGGTGAAATTCTTCTAATTTGAATGGTACATTTCTTGTCTGTCCTATGTTTTACACTTGTTGAGCGGTTCTCGATTGAAATGTTAGATTCAGTATTCAAAAAATATCGTAGCCTCGTTCGTATTAGAAAAGGGAGTTAGGAAGAGGCACATTCATTTCATCTGAAATAAATTCTTTCGGGAAGAAACTTCCAATTATGTAAGAATTTGCATTCTTAAGTTTGGTATGCCATGCAGCCATTCTCCAATGCTCAGCTTGAGGGTCACGATGTCTTTAAAAATGCAGGCCTTCAGAACTACATAGCACGCCACGCACACCGAACACAAGGTCGATAGCAGTTACATACAAGGATTTAAGTCCATTTTATTTTCACGACTAGATCCTTGGTTCAGTCAAATTTGACTGTATATACAATTTTGCTTCTAAATCGTATTTAAAATTTGAGCATCAAGAACTTACAAACGTATAAATTAGCTAATCGCTTGAGGTATGTATATTTTCTAAAAATGCATTCCCTTGTCCAGTTACCAAGTACAGCGATACGGTATTTGTTTACGCGTTACCGAGACGACGTCAAATACGGAAGTTGAAGCTCGCCTGCTGATTGGTTGATAAAATTCTACGTGTGTTGTTAAATATATCAATCTGCTCTGAGGCAGGGCAGTCTGTCGCCGGCCGGGTTTCGGATTGAAGCTCCATAGTGCCTCCGTAAAGACCGATATTTTTTTCAGCCGGAGAAGATAAATTTCGTGTTATTTTTTCGTTTTACTTTATTTTGAATGATAGTGAACAGGTGAGGCATTCAATGAATTTCCAGGAAGGAATTTATGATATGAAATGCTTAGGGATATTTCTTGTAATTTTTTTAAATAGGAATGCTCAAGAGATATTACACGGATTTGGAGTGTTTCATGCGAGAAGAAGCAACTTTTCTTTTATACTAAGTTTCCGAACAAATCTTCTTCGAAAAAATTACCTAATTTTAATTTCAGACCTTGACATGATATAATTTGTCTAATTAAATAGCTGATTTTTTTATGCTTTTGCTATAATCAAAGATTATAGCAAACACGTACGAAGATTTGCTTATGCCAATATTTTTAGCCAACTGATGGATTTAGTTCATGACTTTGAAATAAATTGACGGTGTTATCATTCTGAATAATTAATGTGTTGAAATTCTAACATATAACAACCATAATATTATTATTGCTTTTCGCTTATAATAATTAATTGCACAATGATAATAATTACAGTTTTTAATGATTCCATAATTTTCAGAAAAGCATAACCAAGCCATACATTAGTGTCACAGGTTGTAATTTTAGCTACAAACTATGATATTGAGCTCTTGTTATATTAGCTCTACCTGAGGATCGGGTTCTTCGTTGACTAAGGTAGTGAGGGATAAGTAAGACACATCAGTCCAGATAACGTATCTTGTATACGGGGTGGTTATACAGAGTTGCGATACAGAGGTATAAGCTACGGCATCGACCGTAAGGTCGGAGAACTCANGCTGCCACCTTCTTACGACACCGCTGGCTTGTTGTAGGACGCTTGTATAGGCGCCCTCAGCTGATGCCGGCCCTTGTAGTCGCTCTCGTAGACGCTCTCGTAGACGTTCTCGTAGACGCTCTTGGCTCTGCATGTTGTACTGGATTCAGAGAACGCAAAAAATTGCGTGGACGCTTCAAATCCCTCTGCGTCAGTTGTAGGCTCGAAAGTCTTGACGTTGCAGGTTAACTAAGACGCGCCAGACAAAACTTGAATATTCTCATCGTTTTCGGCTGCAGAAATTAGTAGATGAAGGTCTTCTTGGTCTCTTCTTCAGACGTTTAAATGAGTTAAACATCGCTGAAACAATCCGTTGAAAGGCTTGGTCGCACGAAAATCACTATGCGACAGTGTTGCTATAATCACAAGTCACAACCACTTAAAAGTCTTTCACTTCACCACCGTATTTAAAGTCTCACAATTATAGTCAAGCAGTCGAGTTTCACTTTTTAAGAAAACACGATTGTCATCACTTAGTTCGGGCGCCAATTTGTCCGAAGACTCTATACGTGATGTGACTGGCGAGAAACTATCTCAATATACGGGGTGGTAATATGCAAGAGTTATAATAGATATAAGCGAGTGACGGCCGGTTAAGCCGGAGCGACTCAAGCTACACGCTACATCGCGGAGCGCTTATCAGCTACTGGGGGCATTGCTCTAGGTTGCTAGCCCTTTTATAAGCTTCGCTTCCGCCCACTACTGCGGTCTTGATCGCGTGATCTATCACGTGTCTATCAGATGTTGACTCGTCCTCAATCTCTATCAGGTCAAGTGAATTGGCCGCTGACATTAGTCTCTTAATTTAGCCAATTCTCTTCGTCCTCTACCCATTCAGGAGATATTATTTCTTTAATGCCATGATTCACGGCATATTGCAAGCGAAAATTTCAAGTTTAAATATTTTATACCATTTCTCAAAGTTCCCGACAAAATTCACTTCTACACTCAAACATATCACCGCGTGCCGACGACGCAACAAAGTGTCTATCCCGGTCCTATTAGCGCGTAAATATGAGCGCTTCTATGAGGGAGCCTCTCGGCCCTGACGACGGATAATAAGGCAGCTTGTGATGAATAATTTTATTGGAAATATCATAAGAACTTCTTCCACAGACTGACTGATGATGTCACAAATGTAGGGTAACACGGGGCAAAGGGACCACTGCGGGTAATTGGCCCATAGCGGATTGCCCGCTAAGTATGGCAGATATTGGTCAGTGCGCTCTGTTTTTCTAAGAGTTTGCGTTGATAAGTTACTCGCAAATTACTGTTTTATCCCAGATAAAAGTTTTTTGCTGCTAAATAAAACTCTTTGAGACTACTCTATATAAAGCTTTTGAAATTGCTGTGAATTCTATTTTGAAAGTATTATTTATAGGGATAATTTTGAGTTCAAGTTTGGAATATTAGCTTTTGAAATAAAAGGTTGACACGATATAAATTGAAATGATACCTAGTGGGGCAACGGGCCCATGCGTGTCACGGGGCAAAGCGCCCATGGTGGGCTCAATACCTCTCGGTGAAAGCTTGTGTTATACATCATTAGATTTGCCTCAATGAGCTTTTCAAACCTATGACTAGCTTTTTGAATTACAAATTACCTTTCATATTGTATGATTTTTTGATTTGCCGCCCCAAGGCCGCAGATTCTAGTTTCTAGTTATGCATATTTATGACCCCTTATCGAGTTATTGACTCTTGCCTTGCCAAAAGTTGATTTCAGCCAACACCAATGAGCCAAAAGTTGATGAGTTTTTATGGTTGGAGGCTGAAATCACGATTAAGTACGAATTCCCTGCACATAATATCTGGATTATGAACGAAACTGGAACAAAGTTTTTTCTGATCAAATGAATATATTTTTTATAGTCAAGGATAAATTTTTTAGTGTCAAGGTTGAATTTTATATGGAATGGATATATCATTCAGATCAAGGATATATGTTTTTATGTCGAGCAAATATTTTTTTCACGTCAGTGATAGATTTTTTAAGCCAATAATATTTTTTTCAACTTAAGGATATGATTTTTAAAGTTATTAATAAGTGAACGAATGTGATATTTTTATTTTATTTTTCCTAATTGAACTGTAAAATGTTTTATCATTTTTAAACAAAAAATATGCAATTGTGGTAAAGGGACCAAGGGTGGGCGCCTTGCCACAAGCCCATGGACCCATTGCCCCAGGGGTGGGGCAATGGGCCCATTTTCACACTTTTCACAAAATAGTGTTTCATTAAAAATTTAATAACTCTATAGGCGTCTAATACACATCATACATTCCTAGTTTGTTGTACCTTTAAACATAACAAAGAACTACCTCGTATCAATTAAAACTCCATCAAAAATTTAGTTCAAAAAGGGGGGGGGGATCGCTGCCCCATGTTATCCTAATGCTAGTTAAATTATTCGTGGAAGGTATGAAATGCTAAAATCTTAAGTATTTGAGACTTCATTATATCCAACTTAAAGTTTTCAACAATACCGGTGAAACAATTTATATGCAAGATATAGTCAAAGCTTTATAAGCACCCCGAGTAATATTATGGCGTAACAACTCAAAAGAAAATGCATGACATCGATTTGATGCATAAAATTAAATATACGTTGAAATTCCTACAAGGCTCTTCACAACATAGCTCTTTGAACATGTCTCGTCATGTTGATGCATGATCGGATAGCATTTTACATGTTTCATTGTGACAGTTACATTATACAGAGTCCGCCATATATATGGCAACGGATGTTTGCTATATAAAAATAAATTGGTTTCTAGGAGACTTTTCTTTTATTATGAAGCATAATATCATCTATTAATTCATCTATTTTATATTGCAGAAGTCTAAGGTGTCTAAATTTACTATTACTTATGGCAGTAGATAGAAATGCAATTGTAACCCTTGGTAAAGGTGGTAAAAAAATAAGAAAGAAGGTGGTATAAAAAATAAAATGAAAAAGGTGGTAACAAAATTCAAGGAAACTGGTGAAACATGCAATCGGCCTGGTCAAGGAAGGAAACGAAGTGTCCGAACAAAACAATTGTCTGAGAATTGTTTAGGTAATTCTTGGCTACTAGCTCATCCAATAAAAAAACAATGCCCCTGATTGTTTCATTGAGAAATAACAAAAAACATGCGTTGCCATAAATATGGCGGACCCTGTACAGGGTGGGGGCAGAACCGATTGAGCAGTTTTGAGGCGAAATAAAAGAGTAATGGAGGCACATTAAGATGAAAGTTAATTTCCCTCGTGGTTTGCATAAAACCCCACTTAGAAAACTTATGTTTGAAAACAATATCAGGAAGATGGTGGTCGTTAACTGCAACACGCTGTTGGAGTCGTTCTCGGAAGTTTCCTACAGCACGTTCACACATATGGTATGGCCATATGAACGGTACACATAAAAATGGCCATAACCTCTGCTGCAATAATCCGCTCCCTTAGCTGTGGTAGGGTGTGAGGGCGACTTCTGAACATCCTTTCTTATAGTTGTCAAAAAAGAAAGAAATTGCAAATGCTCAAATCAGGTGACCTCGTAGGCCACTGTAAATCACCCTTCATAGTCTGGGAACATGCGTTTCAAAACATTGAGTGACATTCGGGCTGTGTGAGCTGTAGCCCCATCCTGCTGGGACCACACGTCTCCTAATGCTTCATTTTCAACAATGTTTTCCATCCTGGGATGAAGAAATTTTGCAACATTGCAGCATAGCGATCGGAATTCACTGTCACGGTTAATCCCTCCTCCGAGAACGACTCCAACAGTGTGTTGTAGCTAGCGGCCACCGTCTTCCTGATATTGTTATCAAAACATAAGTATTCTAAATGGCATGTTATCCTATTAAAATTAGCTGCATTAATTAGACATAGATATACTATTTGCGATGCTATCTTTTCTCTTACCTTTTATTTTTCCCCTGTAAGAAACATTCGACCATAGCAAGATTAGGACCCGAGATCGTTTCAGACTGCGCGACGCCTTTGCCAACTTGACCGCAGTAGCACGCATGCATTGGAAATTAAAATAAGCTGTTATACTCGTAAAACTCATGAATGCATATTGATCACTAACATAAACCAGTAGAGCGATAATAATTTTTAAACTGTAAAAGATCGTTGCATCAAATGCATCAAATATCACAGATTCTGCTATGGAAAGTTATCAAGGTACAAATCTGCTCAATCTCATAAGTGTCATTATTCCTGCAAATGTTGCCTTACTGCGGGCCGTAAATTGGTGAGGCGGTGAATTTGGGTCTGAAGGTAGCAATGCTCCCGGACACAGCTATGTGGCGACAATGAACGTTTCTGAATTCAAAGATAATATAATCAGAGAACTGAATGGAAACGCAGTAATTTAAATCTTATTTGTTGCTGGAATAAGCCAGCACAATGCATAATATTTTTAAGATTCACCACTAAAGGGCTTTACATCATAACAAATTAATTTAACAAGCTAATTGGTGATAGTACCTAATAATTAAAATGAGCAAATTTTCTTATGAATACCATATAAATCAGACATCGTAAAGACGCCTGATTTATATGCAATTTTATTTCCACATATATTGCCTGTTATATGCTACATTTATATGCCATTGCAATCACTGGAGATGGTTTAAATCTAGTATTGAACATTTGAACGCCTTTTAAAATTAATAAATTGTACGTAAAAATTTAGCATGGCAGGGACCCTTTAGATCTGAAACTTCAATCGGAGCCGATGTGGTCAAAGTTACGTGTCACGATCGGAAAAATTGATTCAAATCGCACCCAATAACGAATTAAGCAAATTTTGTTAAACGATATTATGACGATTCGTAAGAAGCCAACTCAGTGATGCAGGCTAATGAAGGGAAAGAAAATCCCGAGGTATAATATTTTAATTTGTCTCGGTTCATTTAAAAGAAGAAAATTAACTAATTTCATCAGCGCCTTCTTTTAATCTTTTAACCAGGTCTACCTGAACTATTGATTTTGCTGTTAAACCGAGTAATTTTTTACGATTTCGAATTTGAAATGCATGATTTAATATAATTTGGTCATTTTTAGTGTTTATAATAAATTTATTGCAATTTATTTTTATTTCTGATATATTAACTGACCATTCTAAAAGTTGAGACGGTCGCGGCCGTTCTTCACACAGAACATAGCGCACATGCGAGGCTAGGCAGAGGTACGACATGCGAGGCTAGGCAGAGGTATGGTGATGTTACAGCCGCAGCTCGGGGTACACTTGCTGGTGCAGGACGAGCTCTGGGCAACTCGGTCCCACATCACCGCTTGCGTTGTACCAAGAAACACAGTCAGAATTGTACGCTTTATTTTCATAACAAATGCTGAGTTTCCATCGAAGAAAAATTGATCCACGAGATAATCGTGTTTTTTCGGGTGGTTTTTAACGTTAACAATTCAAGGATGAATATCCTAGCTGAATAATTTCATACTGTGAAATCTGAATGAACTATACAGCTTTTCTCCCACTACGACGATGAATATTAGAGATTATTTATTAGGTTATTTTAATGTTCATTATAATTAAATTGCCAATAACATCATAAATCTACCAGGTATCTGCAAGTACCTATATTATACTCCGATTCTCATATCAAATTTTAATTTCGTAGAAAGTATTTCCATAATAATATTAATCATTCATTTAATGAATTTCGTTTGCTTTTAATAAAATTAAAACTTCATTTACTCAATGTGCAAGAATTGTAGTTCTGATTTATTGTTAACTATTTTCCGGATCAGATACTTTTTAATGAAATATTTTGTGTAAATAAATTTTAGGATAAATCAGACCAGGCTAAATTCCAGCTATATTTATATATGTTTATAGCAGATTTAACATAATATTCAAAGCCAAAATCAACAAAACAAATTAATGAACAATGCTTGGCGAGTGCTTGCTGAGCACAACAGTTGCACTCTTCTGAGGAAGTCAAGAGCTGAGGTCTATGTAACATAGTCTACGAAAACTAAGTTAAAACCCTGCCTTAAAGTTATGATGCCTCTCTACAGCACAACATGTAACCTGATGAAACGTAAATAAAGCTAAACTCACCAAATAAAAATCCCCAACCCAAATGTCATTGAGGTATTGAAGTTGAAATTCTTTTAACATGAACAGTGAGATTAACTTCGGCTTTGCCGAGGGAAATTTGCTCTTCTTCGGATTGGTTGCTAATTCCTGTTCGATAAAAGCGAACGACGACATTGGTAGTGAACACAACGCCCGTTGCCAGACTACAGTGAACCTCTTATTGGCATGCAGCTGTAGACATCTTCGGTCACGCACTCCATCGCCGCGTCTACTCAACTAATATACGATGTGTCCTTTTCCTCACGCTGACTTCAACACGCACACGCTGATATGAATTAAAATTTTTATCATAGTAGATCGCTGTATTTTTCCAACGTATAAGTTCAGATCTCAATCAAGGTATACACGATGAGTTAAATAAGCACGCGAGAGTTGAGTCCATTCAGCGAATGTCCTCGAATTTTAAGCAACAAGGTGAATCAAGATGCTTATCACAAATTTTATCAACACAATTTCACTGAGCCTTAACAAGGGAAACCTTCGCATTTAGATCAATCCATGATCCCTTGATAATTTTTTCCAAACGCATTCCTTCCATGCATCTTCATTGAGCTCTTGTTCAGGTATTGCTATATATCACATCTTTGATCGCATAAACGATACGTATAAATAAAATTAACTTGATAATTTCAATTTTAGATCCAAATTCACAGGTACCTGCGTGCATATAGCCAGAAAAAGTTTCGTTTTCAATCAACGGTAATTCTAGTCTTACTCCAGCTCGGCACTGGGCGACCATAACGAAACTTCTTCAATGCAATGAATATTTTAGCTCCTGGCTGATTGGGGCAACTGGAACCACAGGATAGTTCAGGGTATTGAGAATAAAGGCCATGGACACTGGAACGAATACTGAATTGAAATTTAAATTTTTATTCATCAAACTCGACGTGACTTGACGCACACAATTTTAAAGGTATGTAATTTTTAACAATTTTGTCGTCTTCCAAATATTTAGAATACAAATAAAAATTCATTTTGAATGCCCACTTAGATAGAATTCGGCTTATTCCATAAGCCTTAGTAGATAATTTTTCAGTTTTCAGCGATGAAATTAGAATTTAATAGGTTGCCTATAATAATTTTCAAGATTACGCGCTCTTTAGCCACGCGTTGCCGCGATCGAAAATTCCTGCAATTTTATAATCCTTTTATCCCGAGTTTTATTCGCAGGAATATAATTTTAAAATCGATTAAAATTAGAGAAAAGCATTTTTATACCAACATTTACATAGCATTCACATTTTACTCTAATAACCTAGTGCGAACAAAACCTTATTTTTCTTCCAAGGTTATTTATGTATAACGATCAAAATATCAAAATTGAATTTTAGCCTGAATCCTTTCCTTCCAGTTCCTTAATGGTGCATTAGTCTCACCCTGAGAAAATTCTAGGCAATAGTCTTAGTAGAATAGTAATCTATTCTAGGCAATATCCTGACACGAGAAGTATCCTAGATACTACCTACTGTAGATTTGAAATTTTATCGTATCTGAAAGGCGGAATCAAAGGGACCTCAAAAATCGGAGTATGTGTTGTAAAATGTGAAGTTAATAATTATGTTCCTAAATATATATAATATATAATCATTTAGAGCTTTGCATAATGACTATTTATAAGATGTCGGAACGGATCTCCACTGTAAATATCCCCGCGGGATTTATGTACGTTAATGATGATGTTGTTATGATTGTCATACCGCATAATAATTATTTGTTTAATTGAATCTGTATTTATCTTTGCCACTCTGTTGTAGCAAAGATATGCAAGCAAATTTAGTATTAATAAGGTGCATAGTTATTAAAACAATTAGTTACTGGGTACTCAAAATGATATACTGGCACATTTAGAAAAATATAACTCAGTACTCACTGCAGAGTGTGACAGAGAGCGACGAAAACATGAAGTCACGGACGGACAGACAGACGGACATGGCGAGCACAATAGTGCATTTTTTTCATAAATAAGAAAATGCGCTAAAAATACTTTTAAAATTAATGAAATTTATACTTGCGAACGCTACACTTTGCCTCTTTGTTTTAGGTAGCTTGGATTCCACTGTAGTAGGACTGCTTGCAACAATATTTATTGTGATCTCTTCTTATATTGTGTTGGGATTTAAACCACAGTTCTAAGAGACTAATCAAAAATCTAAAATAAATTATCTAAAATTTGTTATCTAAAATAAACCGCACGCTTCGCTCACGGAAAATGATTTTGTTCAGTGACCATTTCAATGCTACACGTGACACAACCGTGTGATCTTTCGTAGGCAATTTCAAATAATTTCCATTTCACTTGAGGTTACCATACCAGCTATAAGATGAAGGGATTGGAAAATGGACATATGAAAACAAATAAGAATAAAGTAAATATCTGCACAAAAACCTATCTATTTACAATTTCGAGGGGATATAACTGTCGATGGAGCTGGACTCCAAAACGTTTTCCTTCATAAGAAAGGGAAAATTTTTTGCTGTTTTCTTTGATTATAATATTTGATAGACTTGTGATCTAAGCAATCAAGTTTTCTTAATAAAAATATATTCAATTGTTTTCCTATTCAAATCGATTAAACTCTTGTTCAGTCTCACTTTTGGACTACACTTTGGAGCCCATGTCTGTGTTGGATCACAAAGCAATGACAAGGTAGAAGGCGTGGGTAAACGACTTCACGGCAAACGTCGTAACCCAATCAAAATCAGGAATTTACCTAACCAACTTGTAGAATAATATATTGTACCGCGTTACCATGCGGATTTAAAACATGAAGAAACATTTTGAATTTTGGGAAGAGTAATTGGGGAGCCGCCTTTCCAAGAGTACCTGCAAGCACACATGTTTTAGTTATACTTGCTTGTATCATCGTACAAGCAACTTGTTTTATATGTTATAAACTTTAGCCCCCCGCGCGCGAGCTAAAGGTATCAGAACCATCAACTTGAAGGGCGAGACGACCAGGCTACGCCAGCGGTCATCCATTCTGTACACGCTGGTCTCCTACAGCCCGCTCTGTACACGCTGGTCTCCTACAGCCCGCTCTGTACACGCTGGTCTCCTACAGCCCGCTCTGTACACGCTGGTCTCCTACAGCCCACGAACGTGAGCTAATTACCTCGCGTACAAATGTGATGATATCCATCAAACGCCATCACAGAAACGCATCACCGATACCGTTGGTGCAATTTGGAGGAGAAATGACTGCATCGAGTCAAAATTAATTCTGGACTGAGCCCTCTAATTAAAATTATATTTACTGGAGCTTTTATAATATTGGGCAGCGTTTTCCCTTGCATGCGTGTGTGAATGTGCAGGAGCAACGCCTCTGGGTTAAAGAGTAAAAACATAGTTGCCACGGAATATCTGAAGCTTGGCAAGAAAAATTTTAAAAACATCTACAGGATAGAAAAACATCCTTCAGATCCCAGCCCTCGGAGGTTAGGGCAAGGGTTGAGGTGAGGGTAGGGTGGAGCTGGTAATCATGTCACATGATCTCTATAAAGAAGCCTATAGAAATTGAGCGTTATAAACGATTGAATAAGATACGCGTAATCCGTGTGTTAATATTCCTCTTCCATGTGATGCACTCTTCCTTCGACATAGGTGAATGTAAATTATAGTTTATTTTCTTGTCTTGCACCAAATTATTACTAAATTGCATGTTACCCTTCATCCACGCCCCACATTCCATCTCTATAGTAGGCCCCACCCCACGATTTGCTGGAGCTCTAATCGATATCATCCAAGGTAGCTTGATTCTCAAACGTACATACCAGTTAAAATTGAGGCAGCCTCTCTTTGTTGTTGGTACTCCGATACTTATTGTCAAACTTTCAGTTACTTCAACAGAAGGTTAATTGGAATGACCGCGCTAGAAAATTGGAATGACCGCGACTAATTTGAACAAGTCAAGCCAATGGCTATAGCCAATTCCCAACATGATTAAGCCCTGCACGCTGACCAAAAATTTCTTTAATTAAAAGCTAAGAAAGTTTTTCAGGTGAGACGAAGTGAACACTAAGAACGACGCGTGCCGTTGAACGCGTTCAGCAGCGTGGTTATATACAGGATTAATTCAGACATCGAACGATTTATACCTGAAAAATTTATCTAATGGCACAGCGCTACAAGTGGCTTAGCTGTCTAATAAATATACTAAATAACTTCGATAACACGACGGAAATCAAACTGCTAGAAGGATTCTATGAATAGAAGCAAATTATCAGAGGTATTAATGCTATAAATAGAACCTGATTTGTAAATTAAAGGAAAAAATAAAATATATTGTCAGCAATTTAAGGAATCCAAGAAGAAATTTTCTTACGGAAGAATAATTATTTTGTAATATGTAATCTAAAATCAAAGCACTCCATACCTGACTAAGATTTTAATTACAATCACAACTACGCTGAGTTCAGCTACATTAACTACTGGACACGGCCTCGATTAATTAATTCTCGGAGTTATCGACCGGCCATACGCGACCAGAAATGCTGTAAACACGCAAACATAAAACAGGCTCGGATATTTAATTTAATAAAAGACATTATTTTATTAAAAGACGTTTTCGAGTATCCGGACTGCACCGCTATTCTCCCATTATTAGAAGGCTCTCGGTTTTAGTTGAAATTATTCCAGTTTCATATAGTTTGTTCAAGAAGATATGTTTAATTATGAATGCAATTCTGGCTCATTGATTTATTTTATTTCATTATCAACCTTGAGCAAATTTTACTAATTGTTCCTAGACATGTTGAGTTTGCTTAAAATTTTTGTGAGTAATCTTCTGAACAATTATTACTGTCTAGCTTTTTGATGCGCGCTTAAACGATCAAATCTGCTGTTCTTTTGTAAAATTAGGATAAAATATCTTTTGAACGTCATATTTATTGTCTCTAAGTTTTACACTTTGTTGAACGGTCCTCGGTGGGAAAATAAGATTCAGTACCCACATAATATCGAAGCCTCGTTCGAATTAGAAAATAGAGTTAGGAAGAGGCAAACTCATTTCATCTCAAAAAATATGTTATAGAAGAAACTTTGAATTTTGTAAAGCTTTGTTTACTAAGTTTTGTATTTCATTTTCAATCAGCCATTCTCAAATGCTCAACTTAAGGGTCACGATGCCAGTGCTTCATACACAGCACGCAACGCACACACCGAAGAAAAGGGCGATAGCAGTTACAGACAAGGACATGCTTCCACTTTATTTTCATGACCAGATCCTTGCTTCAGTTCAATTTTATTGTATAAAACAAATTTGCTTCGAAATCGTATTTAGAATTTAAACATCAAGAACTTACAAACGTAAAAATTAGCTAATCGGTTGAGGTATATTTTCTAAAAGTACGTTCCCTTGTCCAGTTACCCAGGACAGCGACACGGTATTTGTTTACGCGTTACCGAGACGACGTCAAATACGGAAGTTGAAGCTCGCCTGCTGATTGGTTGATAAAATTCTACGTGTGTTGTTAAATATATCAATCTGCTCTGAGGCAGGGCAGTCTGTCGCCGGCCGGGTTTCGGATTGGAAGCTCCATAGTGCCTCCGTAAAGACCGATATTTTTTTCAGCCGGAGAAGATAAATTTCGTGTTATTTTCTCCTTTTGCTTTATTTTGAATGATAGTGAACAGGTGTGGCACTCAAAGAATTTCATGGAAGGAATTTTTTATTTAAAATTGTTTAGGGACATTTCTTGTCATTGTTTCTAAAAGCAAAAATGTTCAAGAGATATTAAACGGATTTGGAGTGTTTTTTTCCTGCATGGAATCAAATATTTCCATGCAGGAAAAAACACTCCAAATCCGTTCAAGAGATATTAAACGGATTTGGAAAAAACACTCCAAATCCGTTTAATATCTCTTGAACATTTTCTAGAAGCAAAAATGTTCAAGAGATATTAAACGGATTTGGAGTGTTTTTTCCTGCATGGAATCAAATATTTTTCCTGCATGGAATCAAATAGGACGGGATGCTAATAACTCTTTTCATCTACCAGCAGATTATTCGAATATTACCTAAAATTAGCAAATAAAAATACATTAACTTCAGTCGATCATGCCGAAGGTGTCCGTGAGAGCCACAGTGGCGGTGGTTACCTTTGTGATTTCACTTCTTGACTTCTGCGCATCAACTGAAAACATCCCACGAAAATGGGCAGCTTTCTCGGCAAATATCACAGGTCTGAGCAGTTCCAACGTCTCTGATGTTGATGTTAAAGAGGAGATTCTGTGTAGTATTTTAGCAACTAAAGACGAAAAGGCGAACCTCTTCTGCTTCGGACCAGAAGGCTGTGTTTTCGGACATGTTTACTTACCGGACGTTGAAGGAGAGCAAACCCCAGGCTACAACTGCTACTATTGCCATGGTATGCATCAGAAAATTGTTATGTTTTTAGTGAAATATAGATTAGGTCATACCTATATATATATATCAACAAAACTTCATTAGGGTTTGGTGTCAAGAACTCATATAGTTCGCAACTGAGTTTACATCGCGGCCCAGTCAGAAGCAAACCATTTACGCCCAATCTTTCTGACTAATTTCAGCTACATGGCCAGCGTGTACCACTTTGCAAGTTGTTCTCAAGAAAGTAGGCTCCGGAGCAAATTACATTTGTCGTACCTATTGAAATTACATATCTTCCTGGACCATCCGGAATTTTTCATCCTGACATTTTAACTTCTAAATACTAATTTGTAATTACCGTACGTGTCATATGTAATAGGAATTATCTTCATCTTCTCTGTAATTCGATATAAATATCCACTAACAGAAAAAACGTTAAAACTATTCCCATTGCCAAAGTCTCGATGATTTTCGGTCCCACATATTTTACGGAGAAAAAGCAAAAAATAATTTTTTATTACTAATGTAATGCATTTTGATTCTTAACGTCATGAAAACATAAGGAATTTTGTACATGTATTCTTCTGAAATGCATAATCGGGTTTACAGTTTGGTTCACACATTAACATTGGTTGATACAATTTATTCATGTCGGAGCGTAATGGATGAAGAAAAAAGCTTCAGCTAACTGGTATGTTTCTCGTAATTCCGCAGTTTGCCTTCACGACAACGAAACTCTCCACGAAGGAGAAAAGGTTCCTGACACTTTCTGCCCGAACCTCAACCTGACTTGCACCAAGCGTGGCCTGGTCAACCAAGCTGATGGTGGGTTCCAATGAGAATCAAATGTGGCAACGTACTTTCGAAGTTTTTTACCATCAGTCGATACCTCCCATATGTTTTGGACATAGGCATAAATTTTCCCTCTTCTCCACCAAAACTCAACTACGTACACATACCCAAACTAATTATGTGCAATGCACCTCTTCGTCTCCTACTATCCTTTCCATTCCTCTTTTTTCTGTTTTTTCCCGTTTTTCCTACATGGTAACTCTATGAATCATAGAGTTGCCATTTAGGAAAAACTCTTGTTTTTTCCTTACTTTCTCTAGTGGCACCGCACACACACACACACACACAACACACACTTTTACGGTCAAGAAAAATATGAATTAAAGATTTGTCATTATTTAAATAACTTTGCACACGGTGTTATCTTTTTTTTTCTTGATATAAATCTATAACACCAAGTTTCCAAAGTAAACAGAGATTTAATAAAATAAATTTGCAATATCATCTCTCGAACCAAGAACAAAACCAAAAGTACAGAAATGCTTGAACAAAAATATGTTCCGTGTGCAGTCTAACCATTTGCAGATACGAGGGAATAAGCGCCTGATTAGGATCTGGTCGCGCCTGTTCCTTGACAACCGCGGGGCGGCGAGCGTAGGGCACGCGTAGTTGGTACCTGGTACGTTCGAAACAGACACGGCCGAATCTGAAAAATGCGTTAAGAGGAGCGTCTACCCTAAAATTTATCTCGGCTATTTACAGACGGATCACTCTTAAACTTGGTACACTCATGTGAAATAGAAAATAAAGCTTTTTGTTCATGTGAATTTTTCGAAGTAAATTAAAGAAATCGTGAAACTCTTAGAAAACGGCCAAAAAGGGGATACCGTAGAAATCTATCTCCTCCAGGATTTTCCAGCTACGATATCGAGACACATATCATTCGATGCGTAAGAACCATAGTTACAAAACTATGTAGGAGTTTTTTGCAATTCTAATTTTTGAGGGTGGGGGCCATTTTTTGTAAATTGTTTGATTTTTTTCGATTTTTTCTCCACTTTTTACTAAATAAAATCCAAATTATAACAAAATTAGTGTTTGAAATTTCTAGATCTTTTATTGCTAATCGAATGATATATGTCTCATTGTTGTGGCTTTAAAACTCTAGGAGGAGATAGGTTTGCAGTGACAGTAAGTTAACTTTTCAGTAGAGCCCGACAAAGTCGCGCGCGCCTCGAAATAGACATTCAAGGGTGCAAGGTTGCAAGACTAGACGAGACTGGAGCTCAATTTCTGTCAAGAATGGTGCGAATGACGGCATGCGAACTATCCTGTACGACTGCATGCGGATAACTGAAGCACAGCGTGTTCAGATTAGCTATTTAAGTGGACTGCGGGTAATTTAGACCTATCTTAAATGTTAAAGAACTCCACCACCCCTAAACCTTTCACGATATGTCGTAAACGCATAAATCAGCGTACAGAGAGGGTTTTGAAACCGTTGGATAGGTCAGAATGTCAGCTTTAACGTGAGACTAAAAACCGGAAAAGCCAAAATCCGAAAATTTAGGGTAGACGCTTCCCTTAAAAAATCCAGCCTCCCTTCCCCCTTTATGGGGGGGAAGAGAGGGGGCATTTGAATCGCTGTACGTAATCTGTACGCTGTAATCGCAGACTAGACATGTAGCACCGCGGCACAATGAAGCAAGTAACCAGTAAACATAAGTTTGAAACTGGAATGATATCAGTAAATACAACTTTCAACCTCAACTTTCCATATTACCCACAACATTCTCTTATATATATCGGAATGCAAAATCCTCTCACATTGCCCGAGCAAACCAATCTCTAATATTCACCAGCAATCAGCATTCTCACACATTGCCAAAACCCAACAATCTTCATCCACGTACGAAACATTCTACCCATTTATCTGCACCAAACATTCCTACCTATTGCGGTAGTAGCGGTAACAAACATTTTCTACGCACGGATGAGCAAAATATTATCTCACCTTAACCAGTATAGAACCTACTCCCATATTCGCCAGAACCAAATATTCATATATACCGTTAAGCATTCTCCCGTGATAATCAGTTGAATCAGTCCCTAAAATTCTCCCAAAATATTCGCAAATACAGCCTACTGTATCTACAGACCTTATTTCTAATCATTCCAACGTAGCACAGACTCAATATAATAGCTAATTCCTGTTTCTAGAAATGAAGACCTAAATGTAGTGAAATTGTTCGCAGTACTTAAAATTCTCGAATCCTTTGTACTTAAAATTCTCGGAATACACAAGCGCAAAACATCCTCTCACATTAACCAGGGTGGCCTCGTTCAGGGGTCGGATTATCAAAACATCGCTAAGTACACGTAGCGTCTTACGTGTGGCGTAAGTGCTGATATGAAGAAGTAACTCTAGCGGTGGTATTATCAAAACATTTGCGCGGGAAGCTACGTACAAGAAACTGTACGTAGCTCTACGCCTGCTCTGAAGTGTCGTAAGTGGAGTTACGTACAAGTTTTGGTGTGCCGAAGCAATATAAAACTATTGATTTACTTGCAACACAGTGAATTGTGATAGAATTTGGATTTTGTCGATAATTCAATATAGGCATAATATGTGATCGTGCTAAACGGTGTTTTTTTGGAAAAAAAATTTCAATTTAAATTATGCAAGCCGATGTTTTTTTCTTTGTGTTCCTCTTTAATAATTTACCAGCAAATGTTGACATTCATATCTAAGAATTTTATGATCATTCCCTAAAATCTTCTTTTAGACTTTTTGATTCAAAATTAAGTGGAGGTTAACAAGCCAACCATTTCTCTAGCCAACCATAACAAGCCAACCATTTCACAAATTTCTAACTCCAACTCTAATTCTAAATTCTAGGTAGTAGCTCTCTAAAAAAAGTCCTCTAATTTTGAATGGGAATAATGTAATTTTTCCCTTGATTGCAATCAAGGCGTTGCCATTGCTATCTGGACAACGTCCTATTAATTTCTCAATATGCTCCCTAGTCAGTCAA
Source organism: Hyalella azteca (assembly GCF_000764305.2). NCBI lineage: Eukaryota > Metazoa > Arthropoda > Malacostraca > Amphipoda > Hyalellidae > Hyalella > Hyalella azteca. Next base: position 50,411 of record NW_025932656.1, read on the forward strand.
CGCAGATGCCGCTGACACGACACAACCTCCTTTCATCCACGCGCACTGCGCACTGAGTCGACAGGAGCCAGGAATAGCAAATTCATAGCCTCTGATTGGTCAATTTGCCAGATGGTTTTGACAATAGCTTCCCTGATGAGTCTTGCGTACAAAAGTTTTGATAACGCCATAATTAGGGTGTACTTACGTTGCACGTATCTTCATGTACGTACGTAGAAAAACTATACGAAGTTTTGATAATCAGGCTCCTGAGTACCAAGATTGGAGCAGAGAAGTGCCGGTTCGATTCCAGCTCTATGCGACAGTTTGTGGTCAGAATTGGCAAGGAGGCCAGTCGGTTAAGCAAAGCAAAATTGAGGAAGAGATTTGCGCGTTTAAGACCGCAACAAGCTGTGAACATTTAGCGGCAATCGGCGACAAAAAAATCGGCGACAGGCCTACGGCCTTACAAACGCTGAAACCGCTATTATTATTATTATTATTAAAATTAATAATACTATTATTATTGTTATTATTATTATTATTAAACATTCTCTCATTAGTCTGACCAAAAAAAATTCTTCCAATTCACTAGTCAATAACACCATTCTCCCACTTACAAAAATAACCAAACATTCCATCACTCTACAATCCAATTCATCATTTATTTATCAATTTCAAAACAATAGTTCGATTTCACTTTGAATAGAGTTCGCAATAACGGAACCGTGCTACTCAGTGTGTAACGGAATGTGCCTTGTAACCCTGTTGGAACGTGTGAGCAGCAAGCTGTCCGTCGACCAGTTGGTAAGGTAGCCAGGCGCCGTTACTTAACTTGTGCACGCGACGTTAATCGACTTGATGAATCTAAGCTTTCGGTTCTATAGTTCACAAACGATCCTGAAGTCTTGCTTGGTGAATCAGACAGTATAACCTCGAGCATAAGAACGCGAGCAGCTGAAATAACACGTTCGTGTCAAAATTCCCCAAGCAGAAATTTTCAGTCAAAAAAATTTCGACAAAAATTTTGAAGCTCGACGGTGTGTTTTTAAATGTCGTCATTCCCTGTATTCCAACCGCCGAAGAATTTAACATTAGGAGGCACTGGACATTAAACACTCAAGAAGTTGTGCTTGTAAAGACTCCTAAATTAACATGTTCAGCTTGTAGAAACTTCACTGTTTTCCATTCGCTTACATGACAATTCACTCTAAGGATACGCGATAGAAACGAGAAGTATTTTTAATTATCATCCGCATGAGACAAAATGCACCAAACTACTGCCAGCAACGAGAAGCGTTCAATGACCACTCACTTGCTAACCACACCTTTGAACAGGGAGTATTATGGGGGTTGTTTATCAGTCTTGCCTTGAAAGCGTGGGTTTTAAAGCCATGCGTATATATGTAATTTGCGCGTGTTGTCGCAACAACAATGCACGCTTGTTGCTAGAACGCGACGAACGTATGTAAACATAGAAGTAACATAAGCGTGTTGAAGATGACGTACTGCACGCGTGTTGTACATATTCGCACATCGCAAGCGTGTTAACAGAAAAGCAATGTTCGCGTTAAATCGCGCATTGAAGATTACGCTGTTCACGCACGCGCAGCAGAAAACGCGTGTTGGCGAGCATTAGTAGCAACCCTATTGATATAGAAGTAACGCAAGCATGCGGAAGATAACACAATGCCCACGTGTTTTTCTATGCACACGCAAAGCACACGCGTTGACTGGCACGCATTTCACGCGTGTTAAATCTCACGCAACTCTCGCGTGAGCAACACGCACTCGATGCAAGCGTGTTGAAGATAACGCAACGCAAACGTGTTGAAGATAACGGAACGCAAGCATGTTGACGTACACGCAATGCAGAAGTGTTGAAACGCTCGCGTGTTGAGAAGTTCGTACCCATGCACATCTTGCACAATGCACATGCAGCGTCACGACTAAAGGCAGGGGCTTGCCACGCTCGCGCTAAGAACTCAGGCCAGCTACTGAGCAGGGTATGTCAATGGTGGCCTGACCAGCCGCTGATTTCGTGTGTCATTTGACCCTTATAATTTTTACCATGGAACTCCCCTAAGATATGTGCGGCTGAATAGGGAAGGCGGCCATTTCACCGGTGATTCATCTCTAAAGCGAGATTGGCAACCGAAAGGCGACCGACAACTGCTTATGAATTTTGACAGGGTATTTATTTAGGTTGATTCATTTGTCTCCTTGAGTGATTAACTGAACTCTGATTTTAATTTCCGTTCATATCTGTTGAACAATTCGTTTATATTCCAAGATGTACCACCGCTGACAAGCTGCACTCCGCCCTTCGTGCAACACCCGTTCGGCTGCATGTACTTCAACCAGACAGCATCGCTGACGCTCTGCGAAGCGAGGGCTTACTGCCAGTCCCTTGGGGCGCAACTGGCGTCGCCAACCACACATGACAACTACCTCGCCCTGACTGCCTACCTTCTGGCGACTTACGGTAAGAAATTTACACTTCAGGGGCAACAGCCAATCACTGACGGAATTTTAGGCTAAATTCAAGAATCACAGACGAGGAATTGGCCGCTACCTATAATTAAGCGGCTACATGAATTGTACTGTCCGATTCCCGAGAGTAGAGTACGCGCCCATCTAAATAACTGATAGCTTCATAGCCCCATTATAACCAGAGAATATGTATGGCTATTGTTTCACGCATAGAAGTGGGTTTGAAAATATCATAACATTCATATAAAAATGTAAAATTTGCAAATAATCGAACGCCCTCAAAAAATGGCACAGAGTTTGTATCAAGAGAACAAACGCGAGGACATTCTTTAGCGTGTAATGAACTATGAAGGATCTCATAGATGTAAAAATTAAATTTAAATGCGAAAGAAACCTAAATTTTTGTTCAACTGATTCCTATGATTTATTTAACATAGTTAAAAATTAGTTAGTATATTTTAATAGTGAGTTTTTACCATTTATTTCTTGTAAGTTTTTCAACTTAAACTATAAAATTTTTTCCTATTCATCTCCTGTTGAATCAAAGTGCAGTCTTTCATGTTTGCCTAAATTGTGAACGTGTAATTGCTTCTATTTTGAGACAGGTTGGCCTACAAATTATAAAGGCGATTAAGTAAAAATATTTTAAATTTCGATAGTTCGAAATCTCAGAATAATTTCTTGCAAATCGATCGATGCGCTGAATGACGATAAAAATCTATGTTTGAAATTTAAATTATGAACATCTAATTGTCTAAGTAATTACAACACAGGCTTAACTGGGCAAAAGTTCATACAATCGCGCGAGAGGGATTTGGTAGTGGACGATGCGATATTGAATCATAATTAAGTAAGACCTGAGGATTGGTTCGGTTAAGCGGGATCCAATGATATTGAGGAACAGCGTAAACGATTATAGAATATTATTTAGGATTATAGTTAGGCTTACAGTTTAGGATAATCTAAGTTTATAAGTTGGAGCTTTAAGAGGACAATTTCGGTGAAAATTCGGATATTTTGGCTTCTCCGATTTCGTGGCTCATTTCGCATGCTTAGAAGGCGCGTCTAACGCAACAAGCCGCATGTATGTGCGTGCTCTAGTTTTTGCGTAAATGAATTTCAAAAATATATAAAATGAACATTTTTAGCAATATGTGCAAAGATTTCTTTGAATTAAATCTGTATATATAGATCATTACTCTCGTTAATTGCAAAGTGTTTGCACTCGTTTGAAAGCTACAAACGAAGCGCGTTCAAGAATGCAAATATCACGGATGTACTTGCAATTATTTTTGCGTAATGCAGTTTTGATATAAAATAATATTTTATTTATATATTAATATAAAAAAGTCTCATATACAGCTTATTGTTCACGTTAAGCTGGTCAGGAATGAGTCGAAAGATGCGTGTTGGTACCCTCAAATGCAAATAATTGGCAATAGGAAAGCTTGGGCTACAATATCAAGAATTTTTTGGCATATTCTTATTTTTTCAATGAATTTTATTCTGTTTGGCGCCTTGAAAAATTTAGAAATCCAAAAACGCCATCTTAAAAGCTCAACTCCTACAGTATTCAAGCTACAGCAATGAAAGACATACTATTCGATGTAAAAACCATACGTAGCGACTCTTGCAGCAAACAATTTTTTTTTGAATGGCTTGACTTCTATATGGGGGGTGGAGGGGGGGGGAATGTAGAAAAGTGTGGAAAAAACGTGCATAAAAGAAAAACGACGAGGAAAATCGAAAATCGGGGCACTAGAGCCGTTAGATAATGCTGTTACGAATCGAATGAAATGTGTCTCGGTATTGTAGCATGTGATTTGCTACAGTTATATATTTCTTAAAGTACCCCTTTTTCCGTTTTCTGTTTATTCCACATTTTCATTCATTTTTTCGAAAATTCATACTAGAACATTTTTTTTATTTTACATAATACGTATGTACGTGAAATTTCAGAAATATCGGTTGATAAATGTAGAAGTTTTTCTGGGACCGAAACGGTTCCATTAACATTGATGTCTTCGGCGTCCAGTTGAAATAAGAATAAGTCTGGAGTGTATCCGCGGGGCGTTCTCCACTCAGACGTTGAGCTAGCGTTACTGTCCTGTTTGAAATGGACAGGAGCAATGGGGTATACCGTAGCGGTCCTCGCCCAAGACTTATGTTTCCAGGTCAAGACAGAGCTTATATAGCTTCGCCATTTGACGTCACCATGGGCGTGAGTTGATAAACAGGGGAGGCTAGCACAAGGAAATGTTTATGCATATATTGCAATGAAGGAGATTATCTTCCAACAGGAAGATATTAATGAGGAAATATCCAGGGACGAAAGGTATCAACATTGTCACCTTACCCCTCCCTCTTGACGGGAAAATTTTAGATCGTCCACGATCTTCTCAAGTTGAACGAAAGACTTAACGCTCCTGAAAAGAAACAGAAAATTCCGTATCGTAATAGTAAGAAATCTTAAAAATACCAAATTTATTGCAAGATGCGCGATGAAAACCTTCCCCCCTACGGGAAATCGGTCCCTCAATTTTACGAATTTGTGTACTGACAACATCAGATCGGAATATTGGAATCATTTGAATATAGCTATTAACATAAATCAAATGTAATCGGATGTAAGAATCATATGTGAAGATCAAAACAAACAGTAAGAATTTATCATGTCAACGATACATGAAATCAGAAGGAATCGTCGGTCAAGAAATTCAAATAGGAAAATGGGATGACGAAAATCAAATCGTTATGAAAGCGCTAAAAAAATTTTGGCTGTCTACATATTCTTTATTCTTTATTCTTTATTCACACAGGAGCATACAAAAAAAATTCATAACAAGAAAATGACAAAAATTTGGAGAAAAAAAATACAAAATGCTTCCATGCGAATGCCCGTATAAGCTAAAAAGCTTCACAGGCGACATTAGCGATATTATACAATCGAAAAACAATAACATATAATGACGATGAGACAAGACAAAAGGGAACTGAAAGTGACAAAATTGAAAACATCCTGATAAAAACTAACCTTTAGTAAAACTGAAATAAAAATAACTAGCATGGCGACTAAAAATGATATTCAACAAAGGCAATAACAACCCTACCTAAAAAAATTAAATACAACTAAGACGAAATAGTGTCATGGGAATGTAGGGGAACAAGAGAGGCGAATGCAGAATTAAAAAGACGTTCATCGTGGAAGAGTGCCCTATTCATGAATTTTAAAAGCTGAAATTTGTACAGGGTGACCCAAATATACAGGGTGACCCAAAAAAAGTTGCTAAAAGTAAAGGCTTATAACTCGAAAATACTTAAACGTGGAAAGATAAAATAAACAACCACATGAAAGAGTATAACTTCAAGTTTTATTCAGATTACAATAAATGTTCAAAATGACCTCCTCGCTCACAGCTCAATACGTTTTTCAAAATTGGCGGTTACTGCAGACAAGGTATCCTGGGGCCTATACTTTCAAAAAAAGTTAAGAGATCGTTAGTTCATCAGCCAATCATTGACGGCCTTTCAAGCAAATCCACCAATCATAGACAAAAAAATAGAGCGTAAGTATTTACGTTCACTTAGCGAGTTTTGAGAAAGTATAGGCCCTGGTCAATAAGTGTAGAGCTTCACAAATTGCTATCTTCAGATTGTCAATGCAGTTTGGTCTTGTACTGAATACTTTAACTTTCACGTAACTCAATAGGAAGAAATTCAAAGGCGATTCATTAATTCTTTCTTCAATCATGGCAATGTTTTCTTCTGATCTTCCAGTTCTTCGCCGTCCAGAATGACATTTGTTTTGATTCAGGATCGTTCCTTTATCTTTCCACTGACGTCTCCACTTCTTGATTGTGTTGAGACTAACTTCTTGTCTGTATTTGGTGAAATAACCCCTTATTATTTTGGTTGGTGAAGTTTTCAGGTAAAATTATTCGAAAATGAAAACTCGTTGCTCAGAATTTAGATGCATTGTATGGGGAATTTTGATTTTTAAAAAATAATGAGTTTTAACTTTGAAATATAAAGAGAACTTTGGTAACATGGATACAAAATAAAACTTGAAGTTATACTCTTTCATGTGGTTTCTATTTCATTTTTCTACGTTTAGTACTTTTCGAGTTATAAGCCTATACTTTTAGCAACTTTTTTAGGGTCACCCTACACAATTTATCATTTTAAAGTAGTTGCAGGAAATCTCAGATTATAATTAACATCACGTTACAATATGCGGGGTACAAATTTGATTAACGTCAGCTTTTTACACCAACTACATAAGATATTGCCAACGTCATATATCTTTAGCACGTATAAAGATTCGAATGAATACAATCACACAAACTAATGTGTGGCCTAGTTAAAAAATATATATCTAATCACAGGAATGAGGCCGTTGTAGAGAATTAAAAGTACTGCATAAAAAATCAAGCTCGGTAGCATTGATCTATTGTAAGCGTCAGCACTTTTGGTGAGCTTGACTGCTTCGCTTATGATCCACTCAAGGCGTTTAAAACAGGCGATTCTGGCAATCGTAATCTACCCATCATGTTAAAAATCTACCGTCATAAATTACATAAACAGGCTATCGCCTTCATTACTATTATAGTTAATACATCTGCATAGATGAATTACAGAGTATAATTCTTGTGTATAAAAATCTCTACCATTGTTGCTCTCAACCTTTAATCGATATCGCATTTTAGAACAAATTTGATTATATTAAAAGATCATAGTTAGTATTAACGATGTATGAATAGAATCGCGTGTTCATAAATTCTTATGTTCCCAATACGGAACTATTTTATAGAGCTTCAGAACACAGAACTATCGTGGAGCTCTTGCGCTTGAGGTATGAAAAATATTAGTGCGTCTCTGAGACGCTCTGAAAAAAGGCGCACATTATATAATTAATGCGATTGTTTATAGGACAAACACTTTTACAGCATTTTATTTAAAAAAAACGTTTAAGCCGAAAAGTTAAGGTCTATCGAAGCCTTACTTCGTCAGCCGTATTTATGCATGAAAATTATTGCTGTTTAGGGCCTTTATTGATGAGACTGAAAAGCACACATCTGTTGGCAGCTTGAATGTCTTGGTGAACGAAAGCGTTCGAGATCGATTTCCATGTCACACGAAATACAATAATTAAATCGGCCATATTTGATAAAAATAAAAGGTTGGCCCTTATTAATTCTCACTAAATGGCTGCAAATAATTAGATAGATTTGCAAATAAATTAAAAATATAATGCTGCGCAAAATAAAATGGGTAAAAAGCGTGTATTTAGCGAAAAAATTTAATAACCATATAGAGGGCATTTTATTAAGATAGTTTCTAATGGGTCAAAAGTCATGCGACGGAGGTTGTTGTAAATAACCTACAAAATTTTTACGTTATTTTCCTTAACTTCAAGACAATATATTTATCTTTAACATTTTATTCTTGAACATCAGATACATCGCCCCGGGAGCCTTCTGGTTCGGTGTTTACTACATCAACGGGAAATGGAGCTATGAATCGAACGGTCGCTCGCCCGGGCCTTACGGTCAGCACGAGTGGGTCTACAACCAGCCCAGCTACGGCAGTGGCAGCGACTGCGTTAATGCCGGCTATCAAATAGGCGCTGTGGGCCCTTTTTATGCGTTGTCCAGCTACATCTGCACCTACAAATTACCTGTCATCTGCCATGCATGGCACCTAGAGATCTAGGTCATCTGTCATGCCTGGAACCTAGAGATCTAAGTCATCTGTCATGCCTGTAACCTAGAGATCTAGGTCATCTGTCATGCCTGGAACCTAGAGATCTAGGTCATCTGCCATGCCTGGAACCTTGAGCTCTAGGTCATCTGCCATGCATGGAACCTAGAGATCTAGGTCATCTGCCATGCATGGAACCTAGAGATCTAGGTCATCTGCCATGCCTGGAACCTAGAG
>NW_025932656.1:59028-94939 GCF_000764305.2 Hyalella azteca
ACGTAATGCTGTGAGGTGTGGTCAGGAGCCAATATCATTCGGTAGATAGAACGTTCATAGACCCACGACCGTACGCAACTACGTAATGCTGTGAGGTGTGGTCAGGAGCCAATATCATTCGGTAGATAGAACGTTCATAGACCGACGCCCGTACGCAACTTTGGAATTCGCTATTTGCTTCGTTTATTTGTTATGCGTTATTCACCCCAGTTCCTACGATGATTCGGTGAGCTCATTTAGTTTGAATTCTACCGTATGTTATCTTCTTGCATCATATTGTTTGAGTACTATGTTAATCTTTTTATCTCGTATTGCAACATTGTCTTGTCTTTATGTGCAGAAACTCACCATCAATAAACCTGAAAAAAGTCCCTAATCATCTTATCACTTCCACTGAAATTTGGGAAAACCTTTATAAATATACTGTACAATGGTGCAAATTGTAAACAAAAAATTAGTATTGCGCACTAGTTCGAATCAAAATGTTATTTATTTCAAACATTGGTCACGACACTGAAAAAGTCAAATGAACATTCAGAGTTAAAACACGAACCAAATATTTCCTTCACTTCACTCGAGCGCACCAAACTAAAGTTAAGATCTAACATAATCGACGATGTTTACTCTGTGCATAACACGCGTGCCCCAGGCCAACTGGATATATTAGAAGTGTATTTGGGAAGAATTTCAGGAGCACCTGTGTTTAATATTTCAGTTCAAGTAAATCTTTGATCCTATGTCTCGAATTAATTATTTAATTAAAATTATCTTATTAGATCTCTTATTTCACTTGCAGGAGTAGCGTTCCTTGATACATCTTTCATAATTTCCATGTAAGTTATTGCTGCAAGCTTCCCTTTCACTTATTAGATGTGATAAATAATGCGTTTATTTCCTGACACGATTAATATGAAATATCTTTTATTATTGATCCTTGTGATATTTAATGATTTTATTTCTATATTTATCATCGTGATCAATGCCTCGAAGTTCAACACGTCGCCAATGACGAAGAATTATCAACACTTCACGTGGCATATCATCATAATTAAGGTATTCATTTTTGTTCGTAAATTCTTTGTCACGCTCCCGAGTAGCTTGACAGAAACTTCAATAGATTTCGCTATGCACTGAAAGAAGTCTGCGCGTTGAGCGTAGACAGCTAACGTGTCTAAATGGCTGAACGAAACTTAAGGAACCAGACCAAAAATGTTAGTATGCCGTTTTCGTCCAATATTGATAATAAATTTAGAACCGAAGCCACCTGGTGGATGACGTCATTGCAGAACATAAACATAAATGCTGAATTTGACAGCAAGTTTTAACACATTTTATAACATTGTTTCTGGCCGAAATATCAACGTTATATTAGTGATAATATAATAAGTTGAAGACAACAAGCATTGTAAGATTAAACTCAGGTGCGAGATTAACAAGCTTTATAGTTGTCATCGTTGGTGTTTGTTTTGTCTCGAATACAGAGACAGTTTTGAAATCATTGATACCAGTTATTTCAGGCCGTTATATACAACCGTTTAGATACCAATTATTTCAGGCCGTTATATACAACCGTTCTGATACCAATTATTTCAGGCCGTTATATACAACCATTCTGATATCAATTATTTTCTGAACGTCGTCTTACTCGAGTAAATAGGATTCCCGCAACCTGGATCCATCTTTGATGCGAATACGGGTCGGTCCAGTAAATAAATGATATCTCCTCAGCAGATACAGGCAGTATGATGCTGGTAGCTTTAAATTAGTTATATCGCACTACACATCCTGTTCACCTATATGGGAATCGTATACAGGCATATTTGCTTTAAACTGCAACTTACGCCTGTTTTTACTGTGATTTACTGTTCAATAATTTGCTTGAAGCATTTCAAAGTCTATTTTTCGACTATGGGATCCCTTATTTTCTCGTCTATGTCAATGATAATCTACGGGAAAATTAAGGAACATTTCACTATGTATCCAGAGTCTTATACATACAGCCGCTTAGATTACCTGCTATCCATATTACTAATAAGCTGCAAGTTCCATGAATTCCAGACTCTTCAGAATGTATTCGCTAGATGTGTTACTTAAAATGTTTTTGTCCCGTAACTTTAGGCCGTTACGCAACCCTGCATCAGCATTAAGCCATTTCTGAGCTAATGCAATGTGGCTGCAATATTTGAGTTGATTTATGCTTAAATGAGCCGTAGGTTTCTGTGGGCAAGGTTTGACTACGATCCGATAAAGTAAATTTTCATTGTTGGAGTTCGAGAAAGTTTCTGAAGAACGGACATAAGAACTAATTGACCAAGTCGAGCATGGTTCTGCATGAAACATTGGTTCAGATCAGCTCTCTGATGCGAAGCGAAAGAAAAAAAAATAATATGAATATGTGATATAATGCGAAGCGTGGGCATTCGAACAACCTCCCGATGAATTGGACCACGACCCATTCAGAACCTCCCGATGAATTGGGTCGTGCGAGAACGAGGAAGTTAAAGTTAAAAGGAAGTGTTGTTGGGAACGATATATCTTAGATATAACTAGTGACTGGCTAGCGGCACCGAGAACAAAATGTCTTCAGCATCCAAGGAACAAACCGGCAGCTACCAAGTGCCTTTGACATTTTGAGTACAAATCAACATCTGGAAAAGTTTTATTGTTCGTCGTGGGACGGAGCCTGACGACGAGGTATTATGAGACGACGCTCGTTGCGGGCAGGAAACGTCTTAAGTCTACTCATATAAGTTGGCCCTCGGTACGGGACAAAATAATTTAGATAAATTGCAATCTTTTTTATTAACATTTCTCTTTTCATAACTAAAAGTCTAAATGCATACAATCTTGTAAATGAGGTATCCAGGATAAAGAATCTGATGCTGTTTTCAGAGGCTCAAAATATAAAGTCTGAGGCTTCATTTCTTGTTAAGGAATTAAATTCACGCACAATTTATTTATAGATTATTTGCATAACTTTATGCAGAATCTTTTTCACGATCTCCACTTTGGAAAAAGCCTCTCCTTTAAAATGTGTTGAATATCAGTTAACTGCATCTATGTCGTTGTGCCACTTCATGCCACATCTATTTTCCAACCACAATTTCACCTGGAGAATTAAGTATTCCAGGGCACAGCTGAATACAGCAGAAACTATCTTCGGCCTCTTGTCGTGAAGATTCGCCAGTCCTAAGCATTCCATCACTTGTGCTGGACGTCTCATCTGTGCTTCGCAACTTCGTGTGGTGACGCTCTTGTCCAGTGTGGCACTGCTTGAAGTTACTACGGACTTCGGTTTGATGCTTCATATCTACTAGGCTCATCCCCCGTCATCCTCCTGCCTTTGGCGTGGGACGTGAGCCGCTGGCCGTGCCCCTTTTTCGGTGCAACACGTGGACTCCAGACGACAGCTATGGTGGGTGGCGTGACGACCATTAGTGCAGTGTCCTCTATGCCTTTTCAAGCGCTGTGTAATTTGCTTTGCCAAATAGTCTGCTCGAGCTGTCAATTTATAAACATGATCACAGTAGCATTCATTTAATTTACTCTCTAGTGCGGTTATCCCATATTGTGGAGATCGTTAAAAAGATTTCTGAAAAATTTGTTACATTAAGTAATTCTAAGCACGGAGCATAGCAAGTCTAACCGCTAATTTGCTTTGTCTCCTGCTTAATTATGTCGTATATTTAGGTACTGTGATCTCTTGAAACTTTGCCTGGGACTGCGGCGGGAGCACTGGCCCACTGCTTACCTTTCAGCGGCAGGGGTCCCCGCCACAGCTACCGGATTCGAGGAAGATACCGAGCTATGAGGCTACCGAACTATGACGTTCGTCATACATTTCTGATGCGACACATGTCGCATAATTCATCGCTCAATAAACTGTCCTTCTACTGATCCAATTTTAAATCCCTGATGAGTTTTTCAGGGTTTCATGACATAAATTGAAAGCGGAAAATAACGAAGCAAGAACATGTTCATTGGAGTGAAGATATTAAATTTTTTAAATAATGATGACGAAAAAAGTACTATGCGCAATTTATGGTTCTTGTTCCCTACTCATTGACATCGAGTAAATTGTATGAGTTATACCTTGTCATGAATTGAGAAAACTATAAGGCGCAAGAAACCGTGGTGGAAGAAAATTATTATCGGGAGGACTGAATAAAACTTAAGAGAAGACGAAGAAAGATGTTATAGAGAGAACAAAATAAAAGGCACAAGTAAAGATAAGATGAAGAAAGATATTATTGACAGAACAAAATAAGACACACAACTAAAAAGAAGACGAAGAAAGATATTATTGAGAGAACTAAATGAAAGGCACAACTAAAGAGAAGATTCTCTGTCAGGCAGTCATAAGTTGCCATTGCCCGAGGACAAAGAATGAGCATTATAACACGACATGGGGTTATTTATTTCATCAAACATCTTCAAAACATAGTAACATTACCTAGCTCCGGTGTTCCATTTCTTATGCCTAATTTATATTCAAGACAGAAGTTACAATTTTATTTTCCACGCATAATTACGTTCCAGTTACAAATTTAATTCACAAATTAATTCAATCAAAAGGTTCAACATAGGTTTAATTAATAATTAGAGTTTAACAAACAATCAAAGTACAAATTACAGTTTTATCAAAATTCATCTTAAAATTTTAATTTAAGTTTCAATCATCAATCAAAGTTTGAATTAAAGCTTGCTTAGAGCTGTGAGAAATTATTCATTTCTCCCCGATAGCAGGTTTCCAATTTTCATTTTTCTTTACCCCTATTTACGAGATCAGAAAAAGTGGATACCTGACGCGCAGTCCGACTTACTTTAACTTGACTTGACGAGGAAGTTGAGGGCTGCTGCAGGGAACGCTCAAAAAGCAGATTCCTTTATTACACGGTTGCGAGTGGTGGTGCTGGGCCTCTCAGCCAGAATTCAATTATTCACATACTCTCAAGCTTCGGTCATCGCATCATCAAGTCTTTCTACCATACTTCCTTAAAATCTGGTTCTCTGTTCCTTAGTTTGAGTGAATGCCGTGTCCTTTTCGTTATGTTTTGTTCGCAATATCTATGCTTATGTTGCCCCTGAAGGAAGTTGGACATAGTCTAGATCACTTTGTACCTTGTTAGTCTAAATACCTATGTATCAAATCTATAATAAATTCTTACAAAATCTATATGAAATTCAAATCTTTATCAAATTTTAATTAATTCTAAATCAAAGTATTTTCAAATCTAAATCTATATCAAAGTATATTCAAAGTGTATCGCATTATATTAAAGAGTATGAATTATCTTCTATTCAGAAATGGGTTTAGTGCAATCCTCTTAAGCAGCTGATACAACCGTGGTTTATTGTGCAATCCTAATTTAAGTATTTCTTTTTCTTTCGAGCAAAGTTAAAGCTCTAGCTATTCTTTCTATCTTTTCCGTCCAACTTCCTACTCCTCTAACTGATTTCCTCTGAGTTTCTAAAGTTAATCCTTCATTCATTGTAACCTTCATAAAGTTTAATCACTGGGAATTGAAACCTCAGGTCAGTACTTGAATCTTGATAGGCTGAGCAATATCAATACAATTCACAATAGCCTGAGCAATACAATTCACCTCTTCGCCTTGCGCCTTTAGTTAAGAGTTTATTGATTTCTTCTCCAGTAACTGCAGTAGGGTCTGGGTATCAGCAATGGACGTTCTTTGACCTACCCGTTATTCACACATTCTGTGCCCTACGTCACGACTGCGTCACCGAAGACCACGCCATAAGTTGAAAATCGGACTACGCTCGCAACCCAATTTGATTCTTTTACTGCAGCCCAGAGAGGCTGTTGATTTTAGCAACTTGCGAAATTAAACTTGCTTGGGCCATCCCCCTTCTTTGGATGCGCCATTTTAAAACTATTACCTGTTGGCCCGTCCTGTGTTCTACCGGATGCGACTCGGCCAGTGTTGGCAAATTTTCGTTCGTTCATTCTTCAAATAAATATTCAATACCCTTCGATTGTGTAAATTCCTTACAGAGCTTACGCATTAAGTTCATTCCATATCAATTCAATTCTCATATCATCCACAATAATTAACCTTATTCAACTTGTCATCAAAACAGTGATTTATGTGATTTAATACGTGATTTATTACATCATCATACTTCAATTTCTAGCCTAGTGATAATACAGGAATTAATATGATGAATAATGGAATAATAATAATGAAGAAATTATTTAATTCATCATAATACGTAAATCTCTAGCCTAGTAATATTACCGGAATTAGTATGAGAAATATTAGAACAATAATACTAAAGAATGATTCAATTTTGGGTCTAAATCATCATCATAATAATTTTTAATTCATATGCATCTTTCTCTAGATATATATTCTCTTTTATCAGTAAAACTCATTGACACTGAATTAAGGTTTACATTGTCCGGAGTTAAAGTTCAATCAACATTTTATTTAAAATTCCTCTCATAAGCAATATTCATTGTTATGACGATCTAACTCTAGTTAAAGATTTAGTGAACGGTTGGACATTAGTCTCACAAGGGTTGTATCAATTAAAGAATTAATATTAATTTCGCGTCACTTATTAGGATTATATAATCATCACCAATAATTATCCAATGAATATCATAAACAATAATTTGAATTTGTGATACTCTAGACCTAATCTTCCTTCCTTTGAACTAGGGTTAAGCTAGATCGGAGGGCTCCCAGACAAGCCTTCTAAGCTAGCATTGACGGAACACATTTCATAATTACTCAGTAATCATGGGAATATACATGATATCGTAAACGAAGGATATAATAAACGAATTGGACATTAGTCTACAAGGTTACAAGTTTATTCATTATTACTCACCCGGTGAACAATTAAAAATAATTAAACACCACGAAGGAGCACGAGTGCGTCTAGCGAATATCGAGAGAAAAGTGAGCGTGGGTAGGGATGTTGCCTCGATGGCTTGGTCGGTTTCGTTTTGTTCTAGAGCTAACCGTAATTACAACGAAATAACTGCTATTACTAAAACTTAAAACTATAACAAAAATATCAGATCTTGTAGATATCAAAATGACCATGATTAACATGCTAACAATAATGATAATTTTATTTTTATTTTAGTCTATTTGATACGGCTATCGCAAGAGTTCACGAGAACCGTACATATTTACGGTATAAAATATGCCACAAAATACAGTTTTACACCTAATAATCTCATGAGTTATTACAGCCACTACAAGCATCTTCGGCATTGAAGAATAGGCCTGCATAAGCCTGTCGCTGATTCTTGTACTTTTCTTGACTAGCTCAAAGACCTAAAAGACTGGCCTTTTGATCAAAGCTTTTCAACGAAAGGTAGGTTTGAAATCGTTTCTAGACTTTCAGCTGTTCCGTAGGGTACTAGATATTTCATGACTAAACATATGCTCCTGCGCAGCCTTGTCTAGTCTGTTCTTGAACGCGCTCATACTCGGAGCATCAACAATACCTTCGGGGAGGCTGTTCCACATGTCGGTGACTCGCAGCGAGAAGAAATGTTGTCGCATGGATGAGTTGCACTGCAGTTTTTTTAGTTTATAGCTGTGGCCCCTGGCGTTGGTTCTTGTTTCAAATTATAGTAATCCTTCTGAGACCTTGTACAAACCATGAGTATACTTGTACACTTCAATGAGTTCACCACGGAGGTGACGTTAACAGAGACTGGGAAGCTTCATAATACTCCATCTTTATTTATAAGACTTGCTTATAAATAAGCAAGCCTGGCATTATCCATGTTACACGCCTTTGAACACTCTCGACTAAATTTTTGTCCTTTTCAAAATTTCGGTGACCATCCAGCGTTCCAAACTCTAGGTTCGGGCGCACGCCTAAGATGAACGACAGCTTCATCACTTCTACATCTAGGTACTCGTAGGAGCGTCTGAAACCCCCCAAGCAGTTTATTGGGCTTATAAACTTGTGTTTCAATATGACTAGAAAATGCTATCTCCTTGTCGACACAAACTCCAAGATCTTTTTACACGCTAGGCTTCTCAATCATAACTCTCTCGTTGCAACCATACCTCCCCATCTGTAAGCTTGCTGTTCATTGTTCTTGCCGAGCTGAAGTATTTTACTCTTATCAGCATTAAAACGCAGCTGCCACGCATCAGCCCAGTTAACTTAATTATCAAGATTATTTTGCAGATGCATTTTATTTAACTCATCCTTTACTGTGTTATAAACTTTTGTGTCATCGGCATACATGGGGCACTCGCTTGACGCTACTTATGGTGGATAGTTCATAAAAGCAGGCCAGAACGATTACTTGCGGCACGCCACTGCGCACAGTCGCCCAGTTCGATACGGTTCCCTTAATGCTGACGCGCTGTCTTCTGCCTAATAGGAAATCCCTGATCCATTGGAGTACATTTCCCTCTAATCCTAAAGACTTTAGTCGTAACAGTCGCTCATGCGGAACCCTGTCTTGTCAAAATCGAGGTACACTGCATCCACTGGCTCGCATTCGTCCAGCAGGCAAGTCCAATTATTCAGAGTAGTCAAGAGATTAGTGGTGCATGATCTGCCAGCAATAAAGCCATGCTGGCAGTCTGATTGAAGATGGTAAACAGTAAAGTGGTCGATAATCCTATCCCTCATAACAAATTCCATCACCTTACACACAACACTTGTTAGACTGAATGGGCGATAGTTACCGGTTAGTTTTGTCACCATTTTTGAACAGAGGTGTCACTTGAGCTTCCTTCCAGTTGACCGGCAAAGTCCCTTCGATTAAGGTTTTTTGAAAGAATACTGATAAAGAGCCGGCCAGGACGGTTGCTAATTCGTTGAGTAATCTAGGATGGAAACCGTCTGATCCAGATGACTTGTTAGGATTCACGGAGACCAGGCGCTTGAGAACCTAATCTTTGTGTAGCTCAAAAGTAATTAACTTCGAGCCCACTGGTCGCTCCTCAATAGCTGGAATACTGTTCAAGTCCTCATCTGTGAAGACGGAGTGAAAAAAAAACAGATTTAGAACGTTGATTTTTTCCCTCCCCTGAAAATATCTTGAGTTGATTTATATTCAAATCAGCATTCAAATCAGCAATACCGTCCCTTGTCTAACATTTCAAACTATTGTACAAAAAGAAGGCTTTGGTTTTTTTAGTTTTTGGCAATGTCTTTTTCAAAGTTTTTCACTGCAATGCGGCAAACTTATTCAGCTTGATTTCGAGCCCTTGCGTAAAAGTTATACTCAGCATCGCAACGAGTCCGTAAATAACTCGTGGAGGCTTCTTTCTTTGCCTTTAGCTTTGCTTTAAGAGTCAGGTGGAGCGGTCGCTGAACGCCGCATCGAGCCCACACGGCCTCACGCGGTTAAAATTTCTCGGCCAGGCTCTGCCTTCTAACGTCTGGCTGCACATTCCCCTCCTCCACTCCCCCTCCTCTACATTTTTAATCAGCGAGCGTCATACTACTAATTTTTCTACGAAATTGTACTCTATTATCAAATTGGTTGTTAACCTACAAGATGTAATATTCAAGAATTAAACTTGTAAGTAAACCCAACGAAACTTTAAATGTAGCTCTTTGTAAAAAAGAAAGAATTAAAACGCTATCTTTAATACTTTTTACTTTGTGATTTTTTTAAAAGAGTAAGTTCCCACGCCGCACCCTGTATAAATACTGTCAATACACTCGTATGCGATCACAGTTAACAGTTCATTTCTTTTGTTCAAAATGGAATCCGAGTTCGTGCAGAAACATTTTAAAACTTTTTTGTACTTCCATATTGAGGAATGAGTAAACTTTTTACTTTATTTACAGAACTGGATAGAACCAAAGACACCAATGTAGTCAATTAATTTTCTTGCGATATAGACGGTTGTAGACTACTACCCAAAATGGAGTACATCGGGCTTACAACTATGACATTAAGCAGACGTCTCGCTTGCCACCTTCAGTCTGGTGGACCAAAGAATCACCTGATGGAAGCCCACAATGCGACCATCACTCGCACGGTGCTGGAGGAGTGCATCGGCGTCATCATGCGATGCCCCGACGCCAACCGACTCGCGATAGCTGAGGCCCTCATCATTAAGGATAGGACCCCAGCCATCAACCTTCAAACCATTGGATTTGTTAGAACCTTGAGACTGTTTTTGGAGTAATTTTTGGTGTTTCGATTTTTGATTATCTGCAAACTTTTGTAATTTTGGAATTATTTCAAACAATTTGATTTTTGAGAAGTTTCCTATTTACATGATTTTATACTTATATCGATCCAAATTCCATCACTCAATGCGTCTTATAACATGATAATAAATGATTTATACATACGAAACGTTGCTAAAGAAATAAAATTGTCCATCGGTACTCTGATTTTCTCTTTACCAGTGCCTACGAAAAATGTTGTTTGATCTATTGAAAAAAGTAAGAAGAAAATTGTCAATAAAACGAATTCTCTGACCTTCTAAGAAACCTGCTCAAATGAACAACTTTTGCCAAGCAATACCAAGAACTGGATTTTGTGTACATGACATCTAATAATAATAATAATAGCGGTTTCAGCGTTATTAGGCCGTAGGCCTGTCGCCGATTCTTAACATCGCAGAATATTCACAGCATTTTGCGGTCTCGAACTCGCAACTCACTGCTACAATTCTGCTATGCTTAACCGCCCGGCCTCCTTGCCGATTCTGACCAGAAACTGGCGCACAGAGCTGGGATCGAATGCCAATCTTGGTACTCTGAACTTTAACCACTGGGCCACCCTCTAATGCAAGGTTTAACCACTGGGCCACCCTTTAACCACTGGGCCACCCTGGTTTATGGGCGTGAGTGAGGGTGGCCTTTACTGGGCCACCTTTAACCACTGGCCACCCTTTAACCACTGGGCCACCCTGGTTTATGCAAGGTCCCCGAAGGGGACCTTGCATAAACCATGAGAATACATGTGAGATGGTTGAGTTTATCCGGAGAAATTAGGTGGAATGGTGGATATAAAGAAGAGGCCAATTTATCTTATTTATTGGGGTCAGATTCGGTCAGACAATGTAATACGGGGTTAAAAGACGTGAGGGAATAGTTCTTTCATGTAAGATACATGAGCGAGACCCAGTTCTAATGAGATCACAGCATAGAGTAACTATTAGAGAGAAGAACGGCGGAGAACTTCACTTGAGCGTGTCAGGGCTAGAATGAAGGAGCTCAAAATAGACCCTTCAGAAAAATTGGGCGGTTGTCGATGAAATTGGGCGGTTTTCAAAAGGAAGGAACACGAGGACCGCCGCTGGTTATGCTAGCGTGTCTTGAGTCGCCATTTCCTCTTTTCAACTTTTCATCATCTTGTCCATCAGCATGCCTATAATTACTTTCTAAGATTAGCTCAGTTCACTTAAATTCAAACTTCTAATAGCATGAGATAAATAACCATTGAAACTTGTTATACAAGCTGATCTTACTTGACTAACCATTAACTTTCAAACATTATCTGGCTCCTCGCCTCTTAAAAAGATATATCATGTAAAGTAATGCATATTAGTGATTTGTTTTTATATCTCTTCATTATTTATATGAAAATACGTAGTTCTTTACCGATAACTATTCGAAACGTTCCTCTTTATCTGCTTCAGAACAATCCGGGGGCGACGTCGCGCATTTACGTGCCACCAACACGTATTCGTCTGCCGCTTTCATTGATTTTCTGAATCAACGAAGACTTGTACCAGACCGAAACCTTAATCCACGCCTTGTCAACTAATTTCCAATCTGAACTGTTGATTGTACTCAAATTTGAATAAACATTGGAGCATCCGTTCGCTGGAAATTAGTTTTAATATCAAAAATAGGGGTTAAATTCACTTTACTTTCAATTATAACGTTCAACGGCTCCGTTTCTTTAAGCATTACATGGAGTTTGACATACCTCAGCCGTTACACAGCAATATTTAGATCTGTTACAAGCTTGGTTATCTCAGTACATCGATCTATAAACATTAAATTTTTAGATCGGCAATATATTGGGCACTGGCGAAGGCTCCTTACACTTTATGCTCAAAACTAATTAATGCCGCATTTTTCAGATTGACGATTTAAGCGGATAATATTTTGATAGACGCAGGCCAGCACTATGTATCCAAGCGACAGCTCTTTGGCTTTTTCAATATATTTAATAAAAGTAATTACAGCGTTTGGTTACTATCGAAGCAAAGCTTCCAGCCGCTCGATGTTAATAATGGGATTTAGTCATTCTGTTTTTATATAAAAACTCATTACAAATATCAATATTCTTCTCAATATATAATATAAATGATCTCCGTAGGTACCAAGGAACAATGATACACGGTCTCAATCTATTCCTTCAGAATTCAAACATTTTTTGTCATATTGAAATCAGAGTAAAAATGTTCGTTTAATCAAATATTCATAAAGGTCCAACGTATTGATTGCATCAGCCACATTACTGCCAGCGGCCACATTTTACCACAAGGTATTTACATGCCTACGTATTGTCTCGACTGGTAATTCTCATGGTTGGTCATTGCATTTTTTTAGTTCCCGGTCATCTGGTTGAGTTCCGGTAAAAGATCCATCTTCGCTTTTATAAATCGTAATGAATTATAATATATAATTATGAGCATAGTATACTAAATTGTAACGAGCAAGTAATGCTCTCTTTTCATGTTGGTGCATCTTGCCAATAGCTCGAGAAAATATCAGCTTTGCATGCTACTGATGAGTCCGTTCATCCAATCGTCAACCATAATAATTTTTTATCAACGGAAGACATCCGTCAACCAGCGATGTAGAATGTACCGACTGCTACCTACTGCAGTTGTGTGTCGTTCATACTATTAGGTAATAGTATATGTACATATGTTCATATTTCGTAGTGACAATTTTTCCATTTTCATTTAGAGCTTTCCAAATTTTAGGTTATGCAAATATCCGGGATTCATTCATTCTTGTTTTAGTCATGAGCTGGGAAGGATTGCTGCACGGCACAATGCAATTGTATAGAAATATACATGTTTTACTAAATGCATTGTTAATAATCAGTGTTTTATTTAAACGGAAACCTTTTACTGACCGTGTCGAGATGCGAGTACAGCGAGAAAGTAGTCCCCAACAATACCTCACCACATTACGACAGTTGGATAGATGCTGTAAAATCACTTTTTTCGCAATTCTATTATAAAAGTGGTCGGTAACAAGAATTCCCCGAGAGCTGTTGGCATTGACGAGAGTTTAGATAATCGGTACTTCCTTCACATTAGACCAAATGTAGATACCACCCTGTGACAGCAGTCGCCTAAATTATCTTTGTTGTCAAAAGCTGCTGTTTATTTAGATTTTTATGCGATTTAATATTTTATTACATTTCCCTAATTATTATTTATCGTTAATCTCACATGGCTGAGGTGGCCAAGTAACCTTAGCTACCGGTCTTTGAGGCGCAGCAGTCGTACGGTGAGGCGAGGAGAGGCGCCCGAGGGGCAGTCGTGCCTTGCCAGCCGCGAGGTGAGGGCACTGGCCTCTGCTGCCTTAATTAACCCGGAGTTTATTTTGCCAGGCCTTTGATTTCCCGCAGTTAATTCTACAAGACTTGGGTTATCACGCACCCATCATTTGTTAATTTTATTAATTTCATTCTAATTCACAAATTTAAAACGCACCGCTTTCTAGCCGTTATTATTTAGATATTTTTATGTAAATTTAAACCGAATTTTATCACAACTAGATTAGTCCTGAGAAACATGACCAAAATAATAACATGGGCAGGACATGTAGATATTCACCGTGAGCTGTTTGGGGAAATATTTTCGTCTTCTTATTAGAAATCATCGTTAACTCCATGTTTTAAATAACAATCATTGATTATGTCCTGCACTAAAGAATACTTAAAATAAAATAGCTTAGCATGTCGGTAATAATAAAATCAACTGCCTCCCCAAAAAATCTGGCTCCATGACTGCAGAATTTATACCACACAACAGAAATTCTCGGTGAAAAATCGTGCTTCTGAACCTTTAAAAAATTGTTTTTCGCGCTGTATTATCGATGAATAAAATTAACTTATCATCTTGTATATTAATATATCAAAAATTTTGGTGAACTAAAAAAATTACCAAAATTCTGCACGAATCAATAACAGATTCTTATACATGAGCTTGTCCTCTTTTTCTACTTCACAATTTACTATCACGCAAAACATGAATCGGAAACATGGGGTACATATTGGATCTCTCAAACTTTTTGTGTACTTCCTAATTTGTTATTGGAATTGATTTGCAGTTTTAAACTAACTTTTGGGTTCGATTTAAATCAGGTATAGAGATTTTTTGTGACGAATAAATTGAACAAAGTAATGGATAGTTTAATACATCCATTCGAAATCCAAATATCATACTTTTACTGCATGAAATTAAATAGAACGGGATGAAAATAACCCTTTCTATCAATCAGCAGATTGTTCGAGTATTATTTAAAATTAATAAATAAAGATACATTAAATTCAGTCGATCATGCTGAAGGTATCCGTGAGTAGCACAGTAGCGGCTGTGAGCCTGATGTTACTTTTGGACTTCTGCGCATCAACCGAGAAAATCCCACGAAAATGGGCACCTTTCTCGGTAAATTTCACAGGTTTGAGCAGCTACAACGTCTCTGATGTTGATGTTAAAGAGGAGATTCTATGCAGTATTTTAGCAACTAAAGACAGACTGGCAAACCTCTTCTGCTTCGGACCAAAAGGCTGTGTTTTCGGATACGTTAACCTACCTGACGTTGAAGGAGAGCAAACCCCAGGTTACAACTGCTCCTATTCGCAAGGTATGCATCAGAAAATTGTTATCTTGGTGAAATTTAGATTATGTCATGCATAAATAAAATAAATTTTACTCATGTAGCTGAAATGAGTCAGAAAGACTTAGTGATAATGCGTCCCTTCTGCCTAGGCCACAATGTGAACTTAGTTGCGAACTTTAAGTTCTTGCCAGCAAACCCTAACATGACATATATTTAATTATGATATTTCATATAAATATATTTCATATAAATATACGAGTACATTACGACTATATATTACTTATATTTCTTATAAATATATGAAATCTCATATTTAAATATATGTCATGTTAGGGTTTGCTGTCAAGAACTTATAGTTCGCAACTAAATTCACATTGTGGCCTAGTCAGAAGGGACGCGTTATCACTAAATCTTTCTGACTCATTTCAGCTACATGGCTAATTCAGTCCCCTTAAATTTTATTTATGTCCAAACTTTGCAAATTTTTCTTAGGAAGATAGGATTGAGAACAAAATTGCATCTACAATACGTACCTATTGAAATTACATATCTTCCTGGATCAACCGAAATTAGTCTTCCTGAAATTTTTACTTCTAAGTGCGGATTTGAAATTACCGTGCGTGTCATATGTAACTGAAATTATCTTCATCTACTCTGTAATTCAAAATAAATAGCCATTATCCCAAAAAACGTTAAAACTATTTCCATTGCCTACGTCTGGATGGCTTTCGGAAGTACATATTTTACGGAGAAAAGTAATAATTTTTTAGTACTAATATAATGCATTCGGTTTTAACGTCATGAAAACATGAGGAATTTGGTGCTTGTATTCTTTTAAAATGCATAATCGGGTTTACAGTTTGGTGTCTCACATTAACATTGGTTGATACAAATTAATTATGTCAGAGCGTAATGGATAAAGAACGAAGCTTCAGATAACTGAAATGTTTCTTGCAATTCCGCAGTTTGCCTTTACGAAAATAAATTTGTCTACGAAGGAGAAAAGGTACCTGAAACTTTCTGCCCGAACCTCAACCTGACGTGCACCAAGCGTGGCTTGGTCAACCTAGCTAATGGTGGGTTCCAATGAGAATCAAATGTGGAAACGAAGCTTTTCACTATAAGTCCATACCTCCCAAATGTTTTGTAGTCGATAAGTCGATACCTCCCAACTCAACCACATGCATCTAACCTATCTAATTATACGCAATGGACATTTTGACCCAGTTATGGCCGGGAAAATGTTATATCAGTGCTATGTTCGCTCACTGTCAGTATTGTGTTTATTTGTGAATCACTATTTATTCAATTTGATTCTTTTGTTTTCTAAGTGCTTAGCTGAACTCTGATATTCATTTCCGTTGATATCTGTTGAATAATTCGTATTGCATTCCAAGATGTACCACCGCTGACAAGCTGCACTCCGCCCTTCGTGCAACACCCGTTCGGCTGCATGTACTTCAACCTGACAAAGCTGACGCTCTGCGAAGCGAGGGCTTACTGCCAGTCCCTTGGGGCGCAACTGGCGTCGCCAACCACACATGACAACTACCTCGCCCTGACGGCCTACCTTAATGTGAATTACGGTAAGAAATTAACACTTCAGGGGCCTTAACTTAAACCATTTTTACTATTTTTAACTCCATCAGCTAATCCATCAGCTAATTAGAGGAACTTGCTCAGCAATCGGAAACTAGGTTCCATACTAAATGAGAACACGAACACTCCTGGACGCGTACCGTGATCTCGCCGTGGGGCCATCAGCGCTAAGATCGGGGGCCTCCCTGCAGATCTCAGCACCTCCCAAAGCCAACCGCCAAAACAGGTTGATCATCCACGTCACCACCGTCACGTGCTGCTTGTCGTAGTAGTGGCGAGCGCCTTCGTGAGAGTAGGGTTTACTCAGGAGAAAGGCGAAGGTGTCCGCATCAGGTGATATGGGCCAAGCGAACAAGGGTTCCGGTGAAGACTAACTGAAGATACAAAAAGATGATGAGACCAAAGTAGACAGGTCTGCACCGGATGGGATCTGAAGTTCTACTGACTGTTGATTCATTGTCGCTAGCTAGCCGTCTTCTTCTTCTTTTCCGGGTGTCCACGCTGGGTGGACTTAAAGCCACAGGACAACCGCAAGGATGACCGTGGGGCCTGAGAGCTTCTGCAGGCTAGCTATAGTTGTGCGGTTTGGCTGACTATAGTTCGTGACTACAAGCAAATATTGGAGTCACGGTACAGTAATGATTTGGAATTTTAATTTATTACATGGTTTTGGTTATTGTTTCGTGCATAGGGGTGGGTTTAAAAATAATATAACATTCATATAAAAATGAAAAAATTTGCAAATAATCGAAACCTCCCCCCCTCCCAAAAAATGGCACAGAATTTAGTTCCAGGGCACAAACGCGTGTACATTTTTTAGCTCGTAATGAACTATGAAGGATGTCTTGGATGTCAAAATTAAATTAAAATGCGAAAGTAATCCCAATTTTATGTTTAAATGATTGGTATGATTTATTTAAACATATATAACATAAATATTCAACATTTTGTAATGGTGACCCAGCAGGCATTCGGTGGTTGAATCAACTACCTATGTATTACGACATTGAGATAGGGGGTGAAAGGAGGTTTAGAATGAAAATTGAAGCAACATCTTTCATGCAACGTCGTTCTGACATTACAATGCAACGTTGAATCAATGTTGCTACTACGATGTTGCTGCAACGTTGAATTCTCTGGTTGAATCAACGTTGAAACAACTACCTTTTACGACGTGTAGATCAGGGTGAAAAGAGGTTTATAATAAAAATTGAAAAATTTAAGCAACTTCTCTCATGAAACGTCGTACTGACGTAGTGACGTTACAATGCAACGTTGAATCAATGTTACTACTACGACACTGCTGCAACGTCAAATTCTCTGGTTGAATCGACGTTGAAGAACCAACCTGTTTTTCGTTCGTAACAGGATTCGAACCCGGGATCGCTGGAGAACGCTCGACTCCTTAGCAACCTTGACCACGGCAGCTCGCGTGCATTAGCAATAGAAATAAGCTAAGGAATTGTTCGACTCCTTGAAAATTGAACTGCATTCTCTGGTCATTAATTGTGCACTTATATATATGTATTTCATTTAATGTTGGTGTGATAACATTGGTTCCATGCCATGGCGGTAAATAGCTAAACATTCAACGTACCGACATCGACCATTTTTCAACTTTGAAATAAGGTTGTTTTACGTCCTTTCTATTATATATTTGGTCAGATTTCGACATTTATATGACGTTTAATTTTTGTGGTTCAGCATTTCAACCTGAAATCAACATTGATTTAACGCTTAAAAATAAATAAACATTCAACGTACCAATATCGACGTTTCAACGTTGAAATAAGGTTGTTTTATGTCCATTCTAGTGTTGATCAGATTTCGACGTTGATATGACTTTTAATTTTGGTTGTTCAACATTTCAACCTGAAATCAATCAATTATCAACGTTGTTTCAACGTCAGATGCCTGCTTGGGAGTTTTTACAAGTAGTTTGTAATACATGTAAGTTTTTTAACTCAATCTATAGAACATTTTTCATATTCATTTCCGATTGCGTTGAATCAAAGTGCAGTCTTTCTTGTTTGGCGAAATTATTACCGCATAATCGTTTTTATTTTGAGATATAGCGGCCTACAAATTATGAACACGATTAAGGGACCGTTTCGGCCTTTTGAAAACTTTTTCATTTACGAACGGACCATTTTGAAACTTGGTACACGTGTGTGAAACAGAAATCTAAGAACTTTTTGTTCGTGTCAATTTTTCGTAAAAAATGAAAGAAAACGTGAAATTGATAGAAAAAATCGAAAAAGGGGGTACTTTAAAAATCTATCTCCTCCTACAAATATCGTGCTACAACATCGAGACACGTATCATTCGACTGGTAACGACCATATCTAAAATCCATCCGGTCATTTTTTTGAATTTCGAATTTGTTCGGGAGGAGGGGTGGATTTTCCAATAAATTTCAAATTTCCCCCCTCCGCCCCGCCCCCCTTTGCAAAATATAATCCAAACTATAACAAAATCGAAAGAAATTGCCGAATGGTTTCTAGAGATTTTATTTACGTAACGAATGGTATATGTCTCATCGCTGTAGCTTCAAAACGCTAGGAGATAGGTTTGCAGTGACAATAAGTTAAATTTTCAGTAGAGCGCGACAAAGTCCCGCGCGCATCGCAATAGGCACTCGGTGTATCAAGGATATGAAACTAAACGTTTCTAGAGCTTGATTCCACTCGAGGATGGTGGGAGCGACCACATGTGCACCTCCTCATACAACGCCAGGCGGGTTACTGAGCTGCACCTCAAGCAAACACTGTATTAATAGTGCTGGGCAGCGAATTAGCTCCTATCTAATTTGTTAAAGAACTCACACCCCCCGCCCCCCATTCGTGATCTGTTGTGAACGCATAAATGGTACCGTTGGATATGGCAGAATGTCAGCTTTAAGATGAGACTAAACGGGTAACTGAAGCGCAACTCAAGTAGGCACTATATTTAAAGTGCCCAGCAGCTAATAAACTCCTATCTAATTTGTTAAAGAACTCCCCCCACCCGCTCCCCTTTCATGCTCTGTCGTGAAAGCATAAATCAACTAACAGAGATGGCAATGGTACCGTTGGATAGGGCAGTATGTCAGCTTTAAGATGCGACTAAAAACCGGTAAAGCCAAAATTTGCTATTTTTGACCTAAACGGTCCCCTTAGGTAAAAATATTTTAAATTTTAATCTTTCACAAAATCTAGGGGTAATTTTTGATAATTGGATCAGTGCAGCGAAAGACGAGAAAAAACTGTGTTTGAAATTTAAACTCTGGACATTGAATTTTCTAAATATTTACAACCCAGGCATCACTGGGCAGAAGTTCATGCAATGGGCAAAACGCGTGTATTTAACGAAAGAGTTTAATAACCAAACAGAAGGCTATTTATTTAGATAGTTTCTAATGGGTGGAGGAGTGGCGGACTTAGAGCGATTATTTTGGAGATTTGGAATAACCGGTGCTGCCTTGCTATGGCGTGTAGGGGGAATGTGAGTTGATTGAAGAGTTGGATCATACATTTTAATGGTGGACCAGGTTTTTCGTGTATGTTGGAGGGGTACTGTGTTTATTGTGGAATTTTGCATTGTTCGTCTAGTGTTTGTGAGGATGTGAAGTCAGACCAGGGCGTGTTTGTGATAAATCGGAAGGCTTTGTTTTGTACTGTCTGCAATTTAGATATGGCTAATCTTGATCGGGTGTGCAGCGGTATCGGGGTGAAGATGAGGGATGATTAACAAAAAAGAAGCATGAAGTTCTTTTATGTTGGATGGGAGGTGGTAATCTGTGTATTTTGTGTAAATTGGTAAGGGCCATTGCTTTCCTTTTCGCTATTTCTCAGTTAAAATTTTGAGCCGAGACCGGCGCCGGGTTTAGCCGGGCTGGTCGCGCTTTAGCAGGATCCCAGTTAAAATTTTGAGCCGAGACCGGCGCCGGGTTTAGCCGCTGGTCGCGTTTTAGCAGGATGGAGCCGCGAAACTATAACCGGCCATCTATCCCTAAAACTGCGCTGCGCCATGGCTGATATAGAGACAAAATTCTAGCAGCTCGAAATCGTTGTTGACAAACGGTGACGCGTAACTGCCGCGTTCACTGCCAGAGCCGCCCCAGAGCAGGCGTTGGGCAGGTTTGAGCAGGCGGTGCTCAGTAAGGGCTGCGTGACGGCAGGACAGAGCACACCTGGACAGGTACTCAGAAGCTAATTAGCGCTGATACGCGGCTGGCGATATCGTCTCTAAAGCGGACATTTCTGCTCTATCGCTGCTCTATCGCGTCTCTACGTCGGCTCTGCAGCCGGCGACGGCCGGCTCTATTCCCTGCCCTAAATTTTAACTGGGATGGAGCCGTGAAACTATAACCGGCCATCTATCCCTAAACTGCGTTGCACCATGGCTGATATTGAAACAAAATTCTAGCAGCTCGGCAGGGACGGAACTCTGCGCTGTTTTAGCGCTGGTACTTTGATTGCCCGGCAGGGAACTGAACAGAGCAGCTAAGCAGGCCGTGCATGGGGGTGTTTTGAGAGAGGGAGGAGGGGTAGGAGTTGGAAACAGTGACGGGAGAATGAACTTCATCCTCCATCTAGTTCATTCGCATAGCAAGATATTTTGGGCCAATTTCCGGTGCCATTTGTGATATTTATTTCACGTCAGTCTTTTAATACTTTGAATTACGTGAGAATTTTATATGCTCTTCCAGTTTTAACACTCTAACAGAAACTTTGAAGGTCATTCACGCTTTTCTAAAGCAAGATATCAATCAGTTTATCATGAGAAAGTTTTCTAACATGGATATACAGAAAACGCGTTAATAGCAGTAAATGTTAGAGCAAAGAAAATACCGAGGAAGTTCGCCATATTTTCAGTGAAAATGTGTAAACCAGCACCATCATGGGTTCATAAAATTGATCGACTTTCCCTGCGTTTCAGTGCTGGTCTCCGAAACGTTTTCATTGAAGATATGGTAAATTTATTTGGCGCTTTCTTTGCATTAAAACTCTTGGAGAACTTGCGATTTCAGTAGACTAATGATTTGCGTACGTTGTTAATTTTCCTATCAAACTATCGAATGACATGAAGCTAATGCAATAAGATAAATTACTAAACAAATTTAGCTCTAATACTCACTTACATCTAACTGACGGGATCATACGAATGGCTACTTTGTTGATTTTTTTTTAAATTAGTGCATTATGAATATCTATAAGTTCAACCACAAATATAGCTATTACTCGATTTGCTAGATGTTGGCGAGTCATTTGTTCCGTATTATAGTTAAGTAGTTCATAGAGCCTAGGCTGGTAAGGTGCTCGCGTGACCTAGCTGGTACAGGCGTGGACTACGACGCGGAGGATCTGCGTTCGAATCCCGGAGCTTCAGTCGACGTTTACAGATAGTTTATAGCGGTGAGTAATTTGATGTGTATATTTCCTCGAAAAATGAATTTGTTGGATTCTAAAGTACGTTGCTAAAGTCAATACGATGAGAATGTCAGTAACCAATGTCAATTCAACCTGTCAATGCAAGAGAGAAGTCTAGGTGATCTCAGAGAGAGAAGGAAAAAATTATTTTAAATCGTTGTTGACTATCGGTGACGCGTAACTGCCGCGTACACTAACAGAGCCGCCCCAGAGCAGGCGTTGGGCAGGTTTGAGCAGGCGGTGCTCAGTAAGGGCTGCGTGACGGCAGGACAGAGCACACCTGGGCAGGTACTCAGAGGCTAATTAGCGCTGATACGCGGCTGGCGATATCGTCTCTAAAAAGGACATTTCTGCTCTATCGCGGCTCTGTCGCGTCTCTACGTCGGCTTTGCAGCCGGCGACGGCCTGCTCTATTCCCTGCCCTAAATTTTAACTGGGTTAGGAGCTGAAGCCGTGTCTAGTAAAGTTTAATACTAAAACTATAACTTTGTTCGCGTATGGATATTGGGTGTTGTCTATGAAGATGTCGGAAGTGTTTCGCCTAATGATGGATATAATTTTAAATTTATTCAACATCAGGCACAACGTACCAAGAAGGCTTCTGGGTCGGTGTTTACTACATCAACGGGAACTTTAGCTATGAAGCGAACGGTCGCTGGCCCGGACCTGACAAGCAGTACGAGTGGTCCCGCACCCAGCCCAACTACGGTGGCGAAGAGTGCGTACGTTTCCGCTTTCTGCCTACCTATCTGTTGGCCGACGACTTCTGCACCGCGAAACATGCGGTCATCTGCCATGCCTGGAACCTTGAGATCTAGGTAATCTGTCGTGGCTGGGGAGCTAGGATATCTGTCATGCATGGAACCTAGTTATATAGGTCACTTTTCATGCTCGGCACCTAGAAATGTGCTGCGAATCATCTATTTGTTGTCAGAAAAGACAGCGGCTCGAACCATGTGCATTGCTTTATACATTCAATATGAAAACCTCAACTAATTTTTTTTATTGAGAAATGGAGAGCCTGTGTTGTTTGCGCTGGTCTAAATTCGTTCTGGTCTTAATAATTCGTGGCGGGTCCTGAAGATTCGTACCTCCATTTAGCCATCATGAAAATCCAATGTTCGAAATGACGGTAAAAACGGTTTGGCCGGTCCTTCTAGTGACTGGATAAACCATAAAAACCGGTTTCGCCGTTTTTATAAATGAGGAACTAGCTTCTCGCGTTGAATTAAAAAGTAATAAATAAACGACATAACGGTGTTTTACGGCCCCTTCCAACCGTTTTTACCGCGTTTTTTCGAAGACTGTGGTTTCTGTTTCATATATCTAATTCATACGCTAGATCATTACAATGCTTTTTCTCAGGACCAATTAATTGAATCAGTTTCATCAATAGTTATGTTATTGAATGATTTATTTGATGCTAAACGTTCATGTCAACATATTGCTTACCTGCGACGTTATAGTGCCGATATCGTTTATCTTCATGACGTTCCAGTCAAAATTATGTTCATTTCCACTAGGTTATCTTCTATATTGTTCATCTTCGCGACGTTCAGTCATTATATTCTTCATCTTTATGACGTCTTAGGCATAATGATGTTCACCTTCACGATGCTATCTTATTGTTCACGTTGACGAAGTTATCCTAAGGTTCACATTCACGACGTTAACTTATTGTGCACATTCACGACGGTATCTTATTGTTCACATTCACGACGTTAACTTATTGTTCCCCTTCACGACGTTAACTTATCGTTCACATTCACAAAGTTATCTTAAGCTTCACCTTCACAACGTTAACTTATTGTTCACATTCACGACGTTAACTTATTGTTCACCTTCACAACGTTAACTTATTGTTCACCTTCACGACATTAACTTATTGTTCACATTCACGACGTTCAGTCATTATATTGTTCGTCTCCATGACATTTTGGGCATAAAGTTGTTCACCTCTTCGTCGTTCACTCTTATTTAAGTCAGTTTCTGTAAAATCAAACAATATTGTTGAGGCTTCTCGTGCACAACTGATTACATCCCGTAATGCTGAGAGGTGTGGTCAGGAGCCAATATCATTCGGTAGATAGAACGTTCATAGACCCGCGACCGTACGCACCTACGTAATGCTGTGAGGTGTGGTCAACAGCCAATATCATTCAGTAGATAGAACGCTCATAGACCCACGACCGTACGCAACTACGTAATGCTGTGAGGTGTGGTCAGGAGCCAATATCATTCAATTCGGTAGATAGAACGTTCATAGACCCGCGACCGTACGCAACTTTGGAATTCGCTATTTGCTTCCTTGATTTGTTATTCGAAATTCACCCCAGTTCCTCCGATGATTCAAAACTCACCATCAATAAATTCCATACAAAGTCTCGAATCATCTTACAATTTTCATTAAAATTTGGGTAAGCCTTCTTTAATATACAGTGGTGAAAATTATTTTTAAAAATTAGTATTGCGAATTAGTTCCAATCTAAAAGTATGTCGTTTATTTCAACTTGGTCACGGCACTGAAAAATTCAAATGAATATTTCGCGTTAAAACACGCACCAAATATTTCCTTCTCTTCGCTCGAGAGCACCAAACTAAAAGTTAAGATCTAACATAATCGACGATGTTCACTCTGTGCATAACACGCGTGCCCCAGGCCAACTGGATATATTAGAAGTGTATTTGAGAAGAACTTCAAGAGCACCTGTGCGTAATATTTCAGAGCAATTAAATCTTTTATTCCCATGTTGTCTTGAATTAATTATTTCCATATAATTATCACTTCAGATCTCTTATTTCACTTGCAGGAATAACGCTCTTTAAAACTTACGTCTTTCATAATTTCCATGTAAGTTATTGCTATAATGTTCCTTTTCAATTACTAGATGTGATAAATAATGCGTTTATTTCCTGACATGATTAATATTGCACATCTTTTATTATTGATCATCTTGATATTATTAATGATTTTTACTTCTATATTTATCATCGTTATCAATGCCTTGAAGTTCAA
Source organism: Hyalella azteca (assembly GCF_000764305.2). Lineage (NCBI taxonomy): Eukaryota > Metazoa > Arthropoda > Malacostraca > Amphipoda > Hyalellidae > Hyalella > Hyalella azteca. The sequence continues at coordinate 83,845 of NW_025932656.1, forward strand.
CACGTCGCCTTGTTGATTATCTTGATATTATTAATGATTTTATTTCTATATTTATCATCGTGATCAATGCCTTGAAGTTCAACACGGTTCCTTGACAAAGAATTATCAGCACTTCACATGGCATATCATCATAATCAAAGTATTAATTCTTGTTTGGATATTCTATGTCACGCTCCTGAGTAGCTTGACAGAAATTTTAATAGAATTCGCTATGCTCTGAAAGAAGTCTGCGCGTTGAGCGTAGACGGCTAACGTGTCTAAATGGCTGAACGAAACTTAAGGAACCAGTCCGAAAATGTTATTATGCCGCGTTCATCTAATATTGATAAGAAATTTAGAAGCGAAGCGACCTGGCGGATGACGTCATTGCAGAACATAAACATTAATGCTAAATTTGACAGCAAGTTTTAACACATTTTGACAGCAAGTTTTTAACACATTCAACTCTGGCCGAAATATCAACGTTATATTAGTGATAACATAATAAGTTGAAGACATCAAGCAATGCCGTTTTTTTTTGTCTCGAATACAGAGACAGTTTTGAAGTCATTGATACCAATCACTTCAGGCCGTTATATACAGCCGTTCTGATACCAATTATTTCAGGCCGTTATATACAACCGTTCTGATACCAATTATTTCAGGCCATTATATACAACCGTTCTGATACCAATTAGTTCAGGCCGTTATACACAGCCGGTCTGATACCAATTATTTCAGGCCGTTATATACAGCCGTTCTGATACCAATTATTTCAGGCCGTTATATACAACCGTTCTGATACCAATTATTTCAGGCCGTTATATACAACCGTTCTGATACCAATTATTTCAGGCCGTTATATACAACCGTTTTGATATCAATTATTTCAGGCCGTTATATACAACCGTTTTGATACCAATTATTTCAGGCCGTTATATACAACCGTTCTGACACTAATTATTTCAGGTCGTTATATACAACCGTTCTGATGCCAATTATTTTCTGGACGTCGTCTTACTCGAGTAAAAAGGATTCCCGCAACCTGGATCCATCTTTGAGGCGAATATGGGTCGGTCCAGTAAATAAATGATATCTCCTCAGCAGATACAGGCTGTGTGATGCTGGTAGCTTTAAATTAGTTATATCGCACTACACATCCTGTTCACCTATATGGGAATCGTATACAGGCATATTTGCTTTAAACTGCAACTTACGCCTGTTTTTACTGTGATTTACTGTTCAATAATTTGCTTGAAGCATTTCAAAGTCTATTTTTCGACTATGGGATCCCTTATTTTCTCGTCTATGTCAATGATAATCTACGGGAAAATTAAGGAACATTTCACTATGTATCCAGAGTCTTATACATACAGCCGCTTAGATTACCTGCTATCCATATTACTAATAAGCTGCAAGTTCCATGAATTCCAGACTCTTCAGAATGTATTCGCTAGATGTGTTACTTAAAATGTTTTTGTCCCGTAACTTTAGGCCGTTACGCAACCCTGCATCAGCATTAAGCCATTTCTGAGCTAATGCAATGTGGCTGCAATATTTGAGTTGATTTATGCTTAAATGAGCCGTAGGTTTCTGTGGGCAAGGTTTGACTACGATCCGATAAAGTAAATTTTCATTGTTGGAGTTCGAGAAAGTTTCTGTACAACGGACATAAGAACTAATTGAGAAAGTTGAGCATGGCCCTGTACGAAACATTAGTTTCGATCTGCTCTCTGATGCGAAGCGAAAGTAAATAATAATATTAATATGTGATATAATGCGACGCGAGGAAATTCTACGAAGCACTTACCGAACCTCCCAATGAATTGGGTCGTGCGAGAACGAGGAAGTTAAAATTGAAAGGAAGTGTTGTTGGGAACTATATATCTTAGATGTGACTAGCGGCATCGAGAACAAAATATTTTCAATATCCATGGACCGAACCAGCTGTTACCAAGTGTCCATGACATTTTAAACACAAATCAACATCAGGAAAACTTTTATTGTTCGCCTTAGGGCGGAGTCTGACGACACGTTGCGTAGAGACGACACTCGTTGCTGGAGGGACATGTGTAAAGTCTACCTATATTATTGGTCTCTGCGGTACGCGACATATATATTATTGTTATATATTTAAATATATACTTGTTTGCATTAGTATTCCTCGCAAGCAATAGAATATATACAACTATGTTTTATGTATGTCTCACAAGCAATTGAATATATATAATAACAATAATTTTATTATTATATCTCACAAGCAATCGAATATACATTTAACAATGTTTTTATTAGTATGTCTCTCAAGCAATCGAATATATATAACAATATTTTTATTAGTATGTCTCAGAAGCAATTCAATAAATATAACAATGTTGTTATTAGTATTTAATCAATAAGATTTCGACGTCCCTCTTCCAATTTATAGTAGAAAATATGTATCAAGTAGGCTTGAGTAAGAATCTGAAGGTTTAGTATGTTTATTGATGGGATGAAGAATGACGCACGATCAAAACCCCGCGGAGATGTTAACACGTCGACGTGAAAAAGCAAAGTGATTCTACCGTATGGTTCTAGCTCTGTCCGCTAGCACGTTCTAAACGAAAATCACAACTTTCGAGTGATCTAATTTAATATAAAAAGTATTTTTGTCGTATATCGAACTATTTTGTAACTCAAAAAATCATACGAATATTATTAGTGCTAGAAAATTGAGAATATCTCTTGACAGAATGTTTGCACGATTATTCAAAGTTAAATTGACGACATAGGAAGTAATTGGCAAGTTTCTAGGTAATTAAGTTGCGAATAGCTTTAGAAATTGGTGATTAACGAGTTTGAAGAGTTAATAAAAATAATTACGGCATTCACAAAAAATGATAGTGCGAGTTATGATCGAGTCACTACAGAACTTCCCCGGCGAGAACGGAGTTCCGTAGGAAAATATTGAATAGGTTATACTATGACATTCGTAAAAGTAATGCACATACAGAAAATCCATATCTTTCATCCTGGTACTGAATTAACTGAGGCTAACTGTAGCCTGGGTTTTAGCATTACATATAGGATAGAGAATGGGCATCAATGGCATAAAATCGAGATCATTGTCAGCAAAATCGTTGCCGTTTAGACATAGTACATTGGACACGAAATCATGAATTCGTAGGTCGTGCGAGAATGAGGAAGTTAAAGTTGAAAGGAAGTGTTGTTGGAAACTATATATCTTAGATCTAACTAGTGACTGGCTAGTGGCATCGAGAGCAAAATGTCTTCAGCATCCATGGATCGAACAAGCTGTTACCAAGTGCCCTTGACATTTTGAGTACAAATCAACATCATGAAAATTTTCATTGTTCGTCTTGGGACGGAGCCTGACGATGCGGTATTATGAGACGACGCTCGTTGCGGGCAGGAAACGTCTAAAGTCTACTCATATAAGTTGGCCCTCGGTACGGGACAAAATAATTTGAATAACTAGCAATGTTTTTCATTAGCATTTCTCTTTTCATAACTAAAAGTCTAAATGCATACAATCTTGTAAATGAGGTATTCAGGATAAAGAATACTATGCTGTTTTTAGAGGCTTACAATATGAAGTCTGAAGCTTCATTTCTAAACTTAAATTGAAAGCAGAAAATAACGAAGCAAGAACATGTTCATTGGAATGAAGATATTAGATTTTTTTACATAATAATGACGAAAAAAATATAACTCAGTACTCACTGCAGTTAGTGACAGAGAGCGCATTTTCTCGGCGACGAAAACTTGAGGTCACGGACAGACGGACGGACAGACGTACAGACAGACAGACGGACATGGCGAGCACAATAGTGCATTTTTTCCATAAATGAGAAAATGCGCTAAAAAGTACTATGCGCAATTTATGTTGCTTGTTCCCAGCTCATTGACATCGAGTAAATTGTATGAGTTATACCTCGTAATGAGTTGAGAAAACTAGAAGGCGCAAGAAACCGTGGTAGAAGAAAATTATTATTGCGAGAACTGAATAAAAGGCTCAACTAAAGAGAAGATGAAGAAAGATGTTAGTGATGGAACAAAATAAAGGCACAACTAAATAGAAGATGAAGAACGATATTATTGAGGGAACTAAATAAAAGGCGCAAATAAAGAAGAGAAGATGAAGAATGTAACTTGTCATAAATGCGACATTTTCTTATTGCGGAGGACAGTATTACGAAACACGGTCTTGGTTGAAAAATATCAGAAAACCTCAGAACATTGGAAAAATATCAGCTGTTTCGTTAATTCGATTAGATTTAGTTAAGGAACTATCAAGAATACAAAAAGAAGGTTCTTTGAAGCAAAAGTGATGATCAAATTCGGAGATTGGGATATTACACGCAACGTCAGACTGAGCAGCTTGTTTGATGACATAGGGTAACATGGAGCCCCCCCTTTTTTAAACTAAATTTTTGATGAAGTTTTAATTGATACTAGGTGGTTCTTTGTTTTGTTTAAAGGTACAACTAATGAGGAATGAATGATGTGAATTGGAAGCCTATAGAGTTATTCAATTTTTAATGAAACACTATTTTGTAAAAAGTGTAAAAATGGGCCCATTGCCCCAACCCTGGGGCAATGGGCCCATGGGCTTGGGGCAAGGCGCCCACCCTTGGTCCCTTTGCCACAATTGCATATTTTTCGTTTAAAAAGTATAAAACAACACTTTACAGTTAAAAATAAGAAAAATGTAATAAAAATATGACAGTCATTCCTTTATTAACAACTCAAAAAATCATATCCTTAACTTGAAAAAAATATACTCTTGGTTAAAAAATCTATCACTGACGTGAAGAAAAATATTTCATAGACATAAAAACATGAGAAAAAACGTCCTTGACATGAGAAAATGTATCCTTGACTAGGAAAAATATATTTAGTTGATCAGAAAAAAACTTCGTTCCAGTTTCGTCCATAATCCAGATATTATGTGCAGAGAATTCGTACCTAATCGTGATTTCAGCCAACATCATAAAAATTCATCAACTTTTGGCTCATTGGTGTTGACTGAAATCAACTTTTGGCAAGGCAAGAGTCAATAACTCGATAAGGGGTCATAAATATGCATAACTAGAAACTAAACCTGCTGCCTTGAGGTGGCAAATCAAAAAATCATGCAATATGAAGTGTAATTTGTAATACAAAAGGCTAGTCATAGTTTTGAAAAGGTCATTGAAACAAATCTAATGATGTATAACACAAGACTTCACTTAGGGGTATTGAGCCCACCATGGGCGCTTTGCCCCGTGACACGCATGGGCCCGTTGCCCCACTAGGTATTATTTCAATTTACATCGTGTCAACATTTTCTTTTAAAAGCTAATAGTCTAAACTTGATCTCAAAATTATTCACTCACTGATTCACAGTAATTTCAAAAGCTTCATCCACAGTAATCGAAAACAGTTTTATTTAGCAGCAAAAAAACTTTTATCTGGGATAAAACAGTTATTCGCAGAAAACCTAATAACGCAAACACTTAGCAAAACATAAATCCGTACACTTCATCCCAGTGAAACTGTCGACCGGCGGTAGAGAACACGGACCAATGTCTGCCATACTTACCGAGAAACCCGCTATGGCCCCATGACCCGCAGCGGTCCCTTTGCCCCATGTTACCCTATAAATTAGCCACACCACAACAGCAGTTAAACCTGGCGTTTCTCACGAGGTTACATGTGACAATCTGCAAGTTCAACCAGCGCGCTAACCTGACTGGGTAGGATGGAATTGCTCGGTGATGGTAAGCAGGGTACCCAACTGACTGAATGTATGCATCGGCAGAGAACTGATAAATGTTATGGCAGCCAATTAGCCAAGATTGCGACTTATGAAAATCAATAAGGCTTCGAATGTCAAACTTGTAATGACGTACGTAGATGACGGAGAAATTTATCACTTTATTTCAGGCTCACTTTTCCCACTGTAATATGCCACTGTTACATGCCAAAAAATGTACCAGGGATGGTGAAGTAGCCTGAATGACAGGCAAAATATTACAATTACTCAAGTAGATATTCAGAAATCTATTAATAATTATGATACAAGTTAACTAAAACTTTGTTCTTTTGCGCAGAGGCCTACCAACGCTCGAGTCAACCCTTTGCCCGATTGGGTCGGTCACTAAACAAGAGTTCCACTGCGCCAGTTGTCTACAGCCATACTTGTGTGATCCAACAGGCGGACTAGTGGTTCTGCCCATATGTCTTGATGGCACAGTGAGGACAAAATGCATTCAAATTATTTTGATAGAATATGTTGAGATATAAAATTAAGTCCACTAATGCGGAGTGAATCGATCCTAATGTCCGCTTGTAAGTTTTAGGAATGAGCTAAAAATGTTGAGTCTTTGATCGACAAGTTGGTCATAGTATTGTATAGTATGAGTGGTTTTGGTCGGTAGTACTGATTGCGTCGCGTTTAATGTCTATTAATTTGGGACGTAGGAGTTATTATGCGTGATTTTGACGATAGAATTAACTGAGGCAATCGAATATAGTTTGGTAGATGGCTTCCTTACTCGTAGGACATTAGGTAATTGGACGAGTTTAGGTTTGAATGGTTTTATTATGTCTTCATGTACAAAACATAGGCCTGAGGACAAAGAATGAGCATTATAACATGACATGGGGTTAATTATTTCCTCAAAAATCTTCCAAACATAGTAACATTACCTATAGCTCCGCTGTTCAATTTCTATGCCTAATTCCTATTCAAGACAGAATTTACAATTTTATTTTCCACGCATAATTACGTTCCAGTTACAAATTTAATTCACAAATTATTTCGATCAAAAGGTTCAACCAAGGTTTAAATAATAATTAAGGTTTAACTAACAATCAAAGTAGAAATTACAGTTTTATCAAAATTCATCCTTAATTTTTAATTTAAGTTTCTATCATCAATCAAAATTTAAATTAAGCATTGCCTAAAGCTTCCTCATTAAGTGCATTCCTATCTCAATTCAACTCTCATATCATCCACAATTAACCTTAATCAACTTGTGATCAAAACAGTAATTTATATGATTTAATACGTGATTTATTTCATCATCTTACTTTAATTTCCAGCCTAGTAATAATACAGAAATTAATATGAAGAATAATGGAAAAATAACAATGAATAAATGATTTAATTCATCATGTTACCTCAATCTCTAGCCCAGTAATAATACCGGAATTAGATTGAGAAATATTAGAACAATAATAATGAAGAATGATTTAATTCCCGTTCTAAATCATCATCATAATAATTCCTAATTCATATGCATCTACCTCTATATGTATTCATTTTTATCAGCAATTCTCATTGACACTAAATTAAGGTTTACATTGTCCTGAGTTAAAGTTCAATCAGCATTTTATTTCAAATTCCTCTCATAAACAATATTCATTGTTATGCCGATCTAACTCTAGTCAAAGATGTAGTGAACGGTTGGACATTAGTCTCACAAGGGTTGTATCAATTAAAGAATTAATATCAATTTCGCGTCACATAAAAGGATCATATAATCACCACCGATAAGTATTCAATTAATATCATTACTAATATTTGAATATGTAACACTCTAGACCTAATCTTCCTTCCTTCGAACTAGGAGGCTAAAGGTGCCTGTACACAGGGATAGTACTAGCCGCTAGTTCATCCGGCGCTTGAACTGTCCACGCTACTAGCCTCGTGTATAGGGGTTCAGCCGCTTCAGAGGCATGCGCCGGCAAGTGCCCGAGGCGCGGCCGAGAGAGACAACGATGTGTTGGCTGGAGAAGTGGCTAGTAGCGCTGATGCAGCCATGGTGAGAACATCTGTGCCGCTCCTGTGAAGTATCTTGGGGTCACGCGAATCATGCCTTGTTTGAACGATAATGTTTCTAAGAGGAATCCAACAAAGTGGATTCCAGACGATATTCAATTATTCTTTGAAATATTCCAAAAATATGAATTAAAGTATAATGTTTTCCATGATGGTTACTCCAACAAAATTAAGAGAGAAACGAGTATTTTGAAACGGAAAGAAGACCTTATTAGTCAGGGTTTAGTTGTTTCCGACGCTGTATTTTTAGGGGCTAGAATATGGAGTATAAAAAAGACGTACAGACTCGAGTTGTTGAAGGTGATCACACTATTCATCTTCACAGGCCTCACTCGACGGCTTCTAACGACTCACTGGCGGGCGCGAACGAGAAGATAGCGGCACCTTATACTCTCCTCGTGTGTACAGGCTCACTAGCCGGATAGTCACCAAGCGACCGACACTAGCCAGATTTACTAGCCGTCTGCACTATCCCCGTGTACAAGCACCTTAAGCTAGATAGGAGGGCTCCCAGACTAGCCCCCTAATCTAGCATCGACGGAACACATTTCATAATTACTCAGTAATCATGGGAATATACATGATATCGTAAACGAAGGATATAATAAACGAATTGGACATTAGTCTACAAGGTTACAAGTTTATTCATTATTACTCACCCGGTGAACAATTAAAAATAATTAAACACCACGAAGGAGCACGAGTGCGTCTAGCGAATATCGAGAGAAAAGTGAGCGTGGGTAGGGATGTTGCCTCGATGGCTTGGTCGGTTTCGTTTTGTTCTAGAGCTAACCGTAATTACAACGAAATAACTGCTATTACTAAAACTTAAAACTATAACAAAAATATCAGATCTTGTAGATATCAAAATGACCATGATTAACATGCTAACAATAATGATAATTTTATTTTTATTTTAGTCTATTTGATACGGCTATCGCAAGAGTCCACGAGAACCGTACATATTTACTGTATAAAATATGCCACAAACTACAGTTTTACACCTGATAATCTCATGAGTTATTACAGCCACTACAAGTATCTTCGGCGTTGAAGAATAGGCCTGCATAAGCCTGTCGCTGATTCTTGTATTTTTCTTGAATAGTTCACAGATCTAAAACACTGACCTTTTGATCAAAGCTTTTCAACAAAAGGTAGGTTTGAAATCATTTCTAGTCTTTCAGTTGCCCCATAGGGTACTAGGCATTTCATGACGTAACATATGCTGCGCAGCCTTGTCTAGTCTGTTCTTGAACGCGCTCATACTCGGAGCGTCAACAATATCTTCAGGGAGGATGTTCCACATGTCGGTGACTCGAAGCGAGAAGAAATATTTTCGCATGGATGAGTTGCACCGCAGTAAAGCTGTGGCCCCTGGCGTTGGTTCTTGTTTCAAATTATAGTAATCCTTCTGAGACCTTGTACAAACCATGAGTATACTTGTACACTTCAATGAGTTCACCACGGAGGTGACGTTAACAGAGACTGGGAAGCTTCATAATACTCCATCTTTATTTATAAGACTTGCTTATAAATAAGCAAGCCTGGCATTATCCATGTTACACGCCTTTGAACACTCTCGACTAAATTTTTGTCCTTTTCAAAATTTCGGTGACCATCCAGCGTTCCAAACTCTAGGTTCGGGCGCACGCCTAAGATGAACGACAGCTTCATCACTTCTACATCTAGGTACTCGTAGGAGCGTCTGAAACCCCCCAAGCAGTTTATTGGGCTTATAAACTTGTGTTTCAATATGACTAGAAAATGCTATCTCCTTGTCGACACAAACTCCAAGATCTTTTTACACGCTAGGCTTCTCAATCATAACTCTCTCGTTGCAACCATACCTCCCCATCTGTAAGCTTGCTGTTCATTGTTCTTGCCGAGCTGAAGTATTTTACTCTTATCAGCATTAAAACGCAGCTGCCACGCATCAGCCCAGTTAACTTAATTATCAAGATTATTTTGCAGATGCATTTTATTTAACTCATCCTTTACTGTGTTATAAACTTTTGTGTCATCGGCATACATGGGGCACTCGCTTGACGCTACTTATGGTGGATAGTTCATAAAAGCAGGCCAGAACGATTACTTGCGGCACGCCACTGCGCACAGTCGCCCAGTTCGATACGGTTCCCTTAATGCTGACGCGCTGTCTTCTGCCTAATAGGAAATCCCTGATCCATTGGAGTACATTTCCCTCTAATCCTAAAGACTTTAGTCGTAACAGTCGCTCATGCGGAACCCTGTCTTGTCAAAATCGAGGTACACTGCATCCACTGGCTCGCATTCGTCCAGCAGGCAAGTCCAATTATTCAGAGTAGTCAAGAGATTAGTGGTGCATGATCTGCCAGCAATAAAGCCATGCTGGCAGTCTGATTGAAGATGGTAAACAGTAAAGTGGTCGATAATCCTATCCCTCATAACAAATTCCATCACCTTACACACAACACTTGTTAGACTGAATGGGCGATAGTTACCGGTTAGTTTTGTCACCATTTTTGAACAGAGGTGTCACTTGAGCTTCCTTCCAGTTGACCGGCAAAGTCCCTTCGATTAAGGTTTTTTGAAAGAATACTGATAAAGAGCCGGCCAGGACGGTTGCTAATTCGTTGAGTAATCTAGGATGGAAACCGTCTGATCCAGATGACTTGTTAGGATTCACGGAGACCAGGCGCTTGAGAACCTAATCTTTGTGTAGCTCAAAAGTAATTAACTTCGAGCCCACTGGTCGCTCCTCAATAGCTGGAATACTGTTCAAGTCCTCATCTGTGAAGACGGAGTGAAAAAAAAACAGATTTAGAACGTTGATTTTTTCCCTCCCCTGAAAATATCTTGAGTTGATTTATATTCAAATCAGCATTCAAATCAGCAATACCGTCCCTTGTCTAACATTTCAAACTATTGTACAAAAAGAAGGCTTTGGTTTTTTTAGTTTTTGGCAATGTCTTTTTCAAAGTTTTTCACTGCAATGCGGCAAACTTATTCAGCTTGATTTCGAGCCCTTGCGTAAAAGTTATACTCAGCATCGCAACGAGTCCGTAAATAACTCGTGGAGGCTTCTTTCTTTGCCTTTAGCTTTGCTTTAAGAGTCAGGTGGAGCGGTCGCTGAACGCCGCATCGAGCCCACACGGCCTCACGCGGTTAAAATTTCTCGGCCAGGCTCTGCCTTCTAACGTCTGGCTGCACATTCCCCTCCTCCACTCCCCCTCCTCTACATTTTTAATCAGCGAGCGTCATACTACTAATTTTTCTACGAAATTGTACTCTATTATCAAATTGGTTGTT
>NW_025932657.1:0-478 GCF_000764305.2 Hyalella azteca
CTACATGAATGAATATGAATAGTTCTATATGTCGATAAGAATATTTTACTTTACTACAATAAATACTATACAAATAATTGAAGTTAGTTAAGTTTCCAAAGACAAAATTTATTCAAAAAATTTATTCAATTTTTGAATAGCGTAAGTTTGAACATTTTTTCTAGCTCATCTATGACTGTTTCAACTAATTAGCATAAAGATTAACTAATAAACATTTAAACTAATCACTTTAATAAGGATAAATATCATTTTAATTGTTAGGTAAGCAGGGGCGATTCAAATGTGAACGCTAGATTTGAATTTTTGAATTGAATGTTTGAATTTCTTGATAGGTTTTTAAAATTAAAGTCAATAAGTGTGTCAACAAGTGGGTCAATAAGTGGGTCAACAAGTGGGTCAACAAGTGGGTCAACAAGTGGGTCAACAAGTGGGTCAACAAGTGGGTCAACAAGTGGGTCAATAAGTGTGTCAACAAGTG
>NW_025932658.1:0-12103 GCF_000764305.2 Hyalella azteca
AAGTTGTTGTGTAGGCAGGGCAGTTGTGGGGTTTTCATGTGTGTAGGACTCTTACATTTCCAATCTCTCTATCCCGTACGGCCGGCCGAAGTCCCGTATAAGCGAACTCATGTGCGAATGTCATCGTCACGTACGAGTGCCTTTCAACAGTCCCACCTTAATTGTCACCCGTCCCACTTTGTCACCTGTCCCTCCTTGCCACCCGTCCCACCTTGTCACCTGTCCCTCCTTGTCACCTGTCCCTCCTTGTCACCTGTTCCTCCTTGTCCCCTGTCCCTCCTTGTCACCTGTTCCTCCATGTCACTCAGTCTCTTGAAGATGCTAACGCTGCTTCTTTAGAGCCAGCTGCATCGGGCTAAACTTATGACTTTATGATGAGTTTAGGACTTTGCAGACCACGGTCAAGCTGATGCTTCGCCTTCGTCTTCCTTCGTCTCCAAGTTGTCCATAGCTACATATGTCGCCCCGCCCTCGGGTCGCGGATGTAATGTTGGACGTGTATCGTCTATTTGCCCTCCTTTGGGCCAGCTGATGCAAGATGCTGTTACTTGTCACTTGCTGAGGGTAGTTTCCCATAACTGGACAATCCAGAGTTCTTTTCAAAATTTTTGCCTGTTGTATCTTGAAAGTCGCAATGGTAAATTCCCCTTCTTCTCAGCACCTTTGGTAAGGCGTTAAACAGCCTTGGTCCTGCCACGGGCAGAGATTCCTCACGAAGAGTCTGAGCTCTGGCCGCGGCTCTGTTATTAAATGGAGAAATCCTGCAAAGTCTCTCCTTTCCCTCGTTTTAATATACCACTATTTAGGAGGTCTCACTCTCAAGGTTGGGAGCCAGTCCGGTTATTATCATTCAAGTGTACAGTATGAAATACCTCTCTCTTCTCTTTTCATGTCAGTACAGTCCCAGGGTTTCAACCTGCCACAGTAGCTCAGTTCCAGCTCACTCACATTGCTGATCCTGGACGGAAGGTCCTCTGTACTGACTCCAGTTTCCGCACCACGCCCGCCATGAGCGGCGCCCAAAGCTGGCAGCAGTACTCAGAATTTGGGGAGCGCGAGGGTTCTGAAGATTGTAATCATTGGTGCTGCTTCTCAAGTTCGAAATGTCTACCAGAACCATCCTATCCGTTGTCTACCTTTCGCAACTATTTTCTGGATGTGGTCATCGAACGTGGCATTGGTATTCATCAACAATTCGAGATCTCAAACAAGGCATTCCGGTCTCTCTGCTGACTCTGTATCATCATTACTTCGAACTTGGTGTCGTTGAATTGCATATTATTCACTAGGACCTAATCGTAGATTGTCGATGAGTCATCCTGTAACTCTCGCAGTCTAGGACATCTGAGATCTTCATCAGTACTCATGTATCGATTATCGTCCGCAAATGAAGATTTAGATGCGTGTATAAGGTCCGAGTCAATGTCGGCGATGAGGACGAAGAAAAGGATCGGTCCAAGCACTGAGGCTTGAGGCACTCCGCTTTTCCCATTCGCTTCTCTCGATTTCGAGTTTCCAATTGCAACAGCTTGTACCTCATCTGTAAGGAAGTGGTGAATCCATTCTAATAGGCTTCCTCCTACATTTCGCCGGAAACCATGTTGTCCATTATTATACAATTCAGCCTCTTCCATATACTGGACAAGCCTCCTGGTCACCACCTTCTCAAAGACCTTGATCACCTGTGAGATCAAGATCAACGGCCTGCAATTTTGAGGTCTGTCCCTCGAGCCTCCTTTAAGGATTGGAGGTATCAGTCCCACTTTGAGGCCCTCAGGGATAATACCCTCCGTGATCGAGGTATTTTAGAGCCAAATTGCCTTCCGTGCGCTAACCCACTTCTTCAAAAAGCACTGCCGCAATTACGTTGGGTTCTGATGCTGAAAACGTCGCCAGTTCGTTGATACTTATTTCCATATCTTCTGGGCCAAACTCAATGTTTACCAACTCCCTTTCGCCTGGCAGTTCCTGGAGAACTTCGATTTCATTCTCTTGTCTTGAGTAGCTGGTTTTATTAAAGACTGATTCAAATTTCGACCCCAGTAGCTGGGTCGCCTGCCGAAGACCACCACTGCCCTGGATGTAATTGACTATTATGATTCCTGCCTTCCGGAACGTAGCCTTCAACACTTCAAGCCGTCCGTATCTAAGCCGTGGGTCGAACCAGCCCTCGGTCGAATGGCCACTCATCGAAGGACGATAAATTTTGGAACAGAACTTAGCTATCTGAAACCTAACCTTAGATACGATGAACGTAAAATTACATAATTTAACGATGCCCGGAAGTCATATTCGATCCGCGGCCTGGTGGTGCACGGCAGGTTTTATGCCAGGCCAGAGGTGGACAAAGCCGAGTGGTTCACGGCTGATTGGTGGATGTCCGGAGAGATCCAAGGCGTTCGAAACAGGGCTTGTTGGTGCACAAAATTGGTGGTGCACGGCTGCGCTCCCCAGTAGCTCACACATGCCCTGTCGTCTCCGACATGAGCATCGTTATCCTTCAGCGGGCCCACTGCATGGTGTCTTTATTATAGCCTTGGACTGAGCGTATTTAAAAGATTTACTTTGGATTCTCTCTGATGACCTCAATAACTCGTTCCTCAGCAGCTAGTTCTTAACGTACTGAGCGAGTCCAGCAACATGCGTTCGTTTCCTTGTAGAGCTTTACTAATTTCTGTATCCTCTCATCACTAGTGCATTTAGCTATTTTTTTATTTAATTGTGTGCGTTTTCTCATGATGATTCGCCGATCTCCTGGAATGCTGTGGAATTTAGGGCCCATTTTTCATGAGGTATGACGCACACACACCTGTGCTAGCTTTTCACATAGATTTGTGTAAATTTCTTCTGCATTTTTACCAAGAAACTCTCCAATAAATGTCCTCAAGTTCAACCTCAAATTGCCTCTCAATCCGTTCTTCAATGGTGGAAGTTCAGTCTTGCCAGTCCCTCTTGGGGTATAGGCCTGGGCTGGGTCTCAAATAAATTTTCGTAACCCAACATCACCAGGCGGTGGCCTGACAGTGAGGTTTCTTCAACCCAAACATCAACCACTATTCTTTCATTATTAGTAAAATAAAATCGAGGATATTTTGTTCCCTTGTCGGCAACCGTACTTGCTGACTGAACAAGTGTTCCGCAGAAAACTTTACTAGTTTGGCTTTTTGACTTCTGTCGCACTGGACACTTGAGACCTTTCTTCTTATGTGGGTGATGATTAATTTGATTTTTTTAAATAATTTCCGCCTTGCTCGCTATGCTAACTTACTATATACACAGCACATTACAGTGCAGGCACAGCGCAGGCACAGCGCAGGCACAGCGCAGGCACCTGCTACGCTATCACCTGCTGTGCGGTGCACAGGAAGCGTCGGTGCGCTGCCCTTGCCTCCTTATCTGGTGCACTGACAGGCGTGTGAACCTCCTACACGCTCCACACGCACCTACACGCACATACGCTCCTACACGCACATACGCTCCTACACGCACATACGCTCCTACACGCACCTACACGCACCACACGCACATACACATACAGCATACGCACCACACGCACCTACACGCACATACGCACTATAGACGCACAAACATGTACAACATACACCTACACGCACCACACGCACCTACACGCACTACACGCACCTACACATACAGCATACGCTCCACACGCACTACACGCACCTACACGCACATACGCTCTGCGCACCTACACGCACCATACGCACCTACACGCATCACACGCACCTACACCTGTCTCTTATACACATCTAGATGTGTATAAGAGACAGGNACATTACACAGCACATGCAACAATGCGCTACATCACACAGCACATGTAACATCACACAACATTACACAGCACATGCAACAATGCGCTACATCACACAGCACATGTAACATCACACAACATTACACAGCACATGCAACAATGCGCTACATCACACAGCACATGTAACATCACACAACATTACATAGCACATGCATCAATGCGCAACATCACACAGCACTTGTAACACAACACAACACAACACAACACAACACAACACAAAGCAACACTCGCCACTGGCGCTTCATAAATCAGAGAAAAAGTGCAATTAGTCGCGCAACCAGCGGTGGCCTGCGACTTATGGCAACACTGCCGCAGTGGTAGTCAAGTAGCAGCAGGTAGTCAAGTAGCAGCAGGTAGTCAAGTAGCAGTAGGTAGTCAAGTAGCAGCAGGTAGTCAAGTAGCAGCAGGTAGTCAAGTAGCAGCAGGTAGTCTAGTAGCAGCAGGTAGTCAAGTAGCAGTAGAGTAGTGGTGACACCATTCATGCATTGATTCATTCATATTCTAATTACCAATTAATTACCATTCACGAATTTACTCATTCATATTCTAATTACTAATTAGTAACCATTCATGTATCGATTCATTCATATTCTAATTACTAATTAATTAACATTCATGCATTGATTCATTCATATTCTAATTACTAATTAATTAACATTCATGCATTGATTCATTCATATTCTAATTATTTTATGCCTCAACGGACCAGTATGAATGAGAGCGTACGTTTTGTTTACTATTTGTGATGCCGCTAAATGAAAACTCGGAATCGAGTTGAAACGCCGAAATCATAGTAAATTAAGAACTAAGAAAACCCGAACGTAAGTTGGATGATGTATTAAGACTAATTTATTTGGCAACCAGACAATTTAGATCGTTTTACGATGCTCATTAATGAAATTTTCCCATCGTAAAGACCAGAAGTAGTTTGATCCCAATTGACGGTGATCGACAGCCAAATGGAGATTACTGTTTGATTAGCAGCAATTACCGTTTGATTATCCATGATCCTACAATTCTAGCAATAGTTACGACTGTATGATACGAAATAGCATCCTATAAATAGTAACGACGATAGGAGAGGAATAGCTCCCTATAAATAGTAAAGACTATAAGATAGGAAAGAGCTTCCTCTAAATTGTCACGTCAATCCAAGCTCCTAACTACCTAACTTCTATTCCTAAAAGTTGCTGCTGTGCCTGTACGTTTGTCTCCAGTTGTGGTGCGAGGTTTGCGATTGGTGCGAGCGCTTTAAGCCACCATGCACGGGGATTCGTTTGAAGATTTACAACACCGGAACTACGAAAGTCTCTGAATGAAACGTTGCGTGCAAGTGCTGCTTCCTAATGCTGGATTACCATTTCAGTTCATCTCGAGATGGGGTCTAGTTGGATATAGGCAAGATTAATTCAAACGTTTTTCGGCGATTGGTCAGCAGATTTAGATAATCGCAATTATTTACAGCGGAATCCTACGGCTGGTCGGCAAGCCATGAAGGAGCATCACTAGGGATCCTTTGCCAGAGGCTATGTGTAGCTCGAGCATCCTGCCGAGAGACTGAGTCCTTCGAGGACTCTGTCACAAGTTGCCACCTACCATTTCTGTACCTGCACGTGTATTTAACACCTTTACTTTCATGTCTTAACTTATTTTGAGTAAGAAACTATTATTTAGTACGTAGCTTTCCATGTGTGTGTAGTTCATTGGTTGTTTAGTCACTTGGAAGCGGTTGGTAAAGTGTGGGAAATTAGCGCACGTTGGCAAGGTACGACGAGTGTGGGAGAGCGAGAGCTCCAGCCAGCCAATAGGGGAGCTCCATTTCAGGTGAGGACCGAAACCTCCGTTGCTGCTGAACTGAAGCTGCGGCTAATGCTGCTGCTCTTTCTTGCTAGCTTCATTGCTACGTCTACCGTGAGGAGGAGGTCACGTACGACGCTCCTCTGCCTTCCACCTTACCTACTCACCTATTTACTCACCTATTCTGGTCTCCTACTGTCACACCACCTCTTTCACCCACCCATCTTTGTTTCGAGTATTCCTTTCTCTCGTGCGTCGTCGGCCGCCGATTGAAACTCGCGTCGTTAGTGTGCATGGTGCTGCTGAAAACTACGTCGACTTTGACTTGTGGGTGATTCTCCAATGACCTTATGCAACTCCCTTCATAACTTTGAAACCTGCCCAAACTGTACTTGCTTCGAACCATTTTGTACAGTCTGAAAGTCCACAAATATTGTGAAATCATTAAAAAAATTGAAACAAAATCGCTGCTGTGAAAGGGAAATTTGGAACTTCGTAATTTCATTGGAAATTACCTTATTTGACTTTCTAATGTGTGTTGAAAACCTGTGATTCTCAATTAGGATTCTCGTAAACTTGTATTTCCAGGTCACCTGTTCGTATTATGTTTGAACTCAATCTGTATTAATCGTGTGTAAAGTTCGTATATTCTATACGCTCTTCTCTTGCTCTCTGTATTGTTCGAATATTCTACAAAGCTCATGACAATTGCCCAGCGTGTGTTACTTGACTGGATTACGTGTGTTACTTGACCCAAGTGCCATTACCATTGGAAGTATGAAGATACTTTCTCTACACAAATTACGAATTTGAATTATTCAGTATTCATTGGAAAAGTGAATTTGTGGCCATATACAACGAGGCAGACGTTGAAATAAATTTCATTGCCCAAATCGCAAGGTTTTTGTAATTTTTCAAAGGAAAATCCTTGCATTTTCTCTAAGTGGGTAAAAGTTCGAAGTGGACTCCGGATGAAAGATTTTTTCGTGGGTTACGTCGTTGCTTGCATCACGAACAAAGAACTGCAGTTTTAGTACAGGTCTCAAATTTTGTGAAGTTAAACTATTCGAAACTGGAGAAAAACGAACGTTTAGAAACTATTCGAAACTGGAAAAAACGAACGTTTAAGTTAAAGTTGCTAATTCCAGCAAAAGCTATCGATAGTTTCGTCGAGTGCGTGGTCTGAAAGTGTCGGATTTGCAACGTAAATTTATTCGGATTTTCACTATCACAAACGAAATTAGGTTGGTGCTACACGTAGGTAAGTTTAGTGACCTTGTGCCTGTTATTGTTAGTTTGCTAAAGAAGTAACGAAGAAGTGTGTGTACTTATTAGTGCAAAAAGAGTGCGCGGTTATAGGTTAAATCAACCTATGTTGACACATCGATGTTATTTAACCCTTCCCACGAATTGTTGTATTCATACAATGAAAATGAAAACTCAGATTCTGCAATTAGAACGTAAAAATGAATGTTTGAATCACTGTAAAATTTTACGTTAATTTCATGCGTGCAATTTGCATTTTTGTTCCTACGAATTTTGATGTCACGACGAGCCTTTTGACTTCTGAACTCCAGCCAAATTTTGGGCACCTGGGAACTGAACTGAAACTTTACGAAGATTTTTTTCTGATCTCTGTGAGATTTCAAAAAATGTATTGAAAAATTATAGCTAAGAAGAATAATATCTTATGAATTTGAACATTTGAACGTGTTCTACGTGTATTTTTTATCGCCTAAATTAAACATTGCTCATTGTGGAATAAACTAAAATTTACGAGAACGTTGAACTCGTTGAACGCATGAAGAACATCGATGCTAGTCCGTAAAGTGAGTTGAAAACGCTTGAAGAATATCGAAGTGAGTTGAACACCAATGAAGAACATCGATGTGAGTTTAAACAGTGAGTTGAAGTTGAAGTTAGAGCTCAATGCTGTGTCATGGCTGGAGCAGGCACCCTGTACGCGCCCTCAAGTTACTCGGACTCACTCAGGTTCTGGAACTTCGCTGGAGTTCTCAACTTGCTGTGTGAGTACCCATACATTTATTCATGTGTAGTACCTATACATTTATACATGTGTAGTACCTATACCTTTATACATGTGTAGTACCTATACATTTATACATGTGTAGTACCTATACCTTTATACATGTGTAGTACCTCTACCTTTATACATGTGTAGTACCTCTACCTTTATACATGTGTAGTACCTCTATCTTTATACATGTGTAGTACCTCTACCTTTATACATGTGTAGTACCTATACCTTTATACATGTGAAGTACCTATACCTTTATACATGTGTAGTACCTATACCTTTTTTCATGTGTAGCGTGCGAGTACCTATACCTTTATACATGTGTAGTACCTATACATTTTTACATCTGCTACCTTTATACATGTGTAGTACCTATACATTTTTACATCTGCAGCGATAATGAGTTATTCATAGGTATACTGAATTATTATTGCTTTTGTTGCTGGAATTATTCACCCCCAGCTATAAGAATGACTCATTCCCCAGTTCCAGGAATCAACTTTCCCTCAGTTCCAGGAATCACCTTTCCCTCAGTTCCAGGAATCACCTTTCCCTCAGTTCCAGGAATCACCTTTCCCTCAGTTTCATCATGCAGGGTTTTATCATCATGCAGGGTTTTATCATCATGCAGGGTTTTATCATCATGCAGAGTTTTATGATCATTATATCGTGCCGGGTTTATCATTATTACATCATGCCAGCTTTTATCGCTATACCATACCGGGTTTTTACATCAGTCTATCATGCAGGGCTTTATCATTATTCAATCATGCAGGGCTTAATCATCAATATATATCATGCCGGGTTTTTATCATCATTCCATCACGCTGTTAATTAGTATTCTTATCAGTCAGGTTTTCCATACATCGTATGTATTTCCCCACGTTGCTGTTCTCGTATTCTTAATTTGGAATTTCACAATTTATTTTTGCAGATTTTATTTTCCCTAAGAATCCGCCCGGAATTTTTTTTCATACATGAATTTTTCTGGTCAAGTTCCACATTATATTAATTCCCGCAATTACACTCGCCAATTTACACAATTAACACACACACTTGCCAATTTTGTGTGTGCCACAATAACCTGCTTTTTCTACCAGTTTTGCTAGCCTAATCCAACTAAATGTAGGTATTTCTCGTATTTTTGAAAACATTAATGAAGCAATGCCATTATTTTCCAACTTTTTGATCATTTTGAAATACCTATTAAAATATGCCTAACAAATAACAATATTTAAATTTTACAATAAAATGAAAAAAATGGAAAAGGCGAATAGTGAAAATTAGTTAAAATATCCGTCTACCATTAAATTTTATTTGTTAAGCTGGTATTATGCTTGGTTATTGTGACCAACGTTTGAAGAAATGGATCGGCTTGGAAAGTTGCGCTTGCTTTGAAAAAATTTGATCGTGTAAACCGAAAGTTTACCGTAAAAATCGTAGCCTTTTAAATAATTAGCGATTGAACTATTGACGACTGAAAATAGTTTACAGTTTTATAATCAGATATATTTAAACATGATGATATCCCTGAATTATTGTTTACTATGAAAAGTTAAGCCGTTTACAAGGTAATAATGTAACGCTATAATGAGAGAATGGTCATAAATTCTTCCACATTACGAATAGAAATTATAGTTCATGAAAATATTTCTCATTTCAAACTTATTCTCTGTAGAAGAGAACGGCTGAAGTGCTCTGGTTGCGTCTAATGCCACCCATTCACCTTTTTGAACGACACTCAATAAAACAATCTTCCGTCGTCAAGCTTCCAATATTTCCTATTTATATGCTCAAAAAGAGAAAAAAACTCCACTTCAATGTTCATTCTTGTACGTATTTGATTAAACTCCCACGTAGACGGAAGTACTATCATAAATTGGAAGAGAATAACAAGCAAGAATTCTCATGCGTCAGCAATTCTGCGCTCTGACGCCAGGCTGAGACGCACGTCAAAAAATCTACGGACACCGCGCGACTGTTTTTAACACCTCAAAAAATTTCACACCTGTTCAGAATTTTGCTAATTAGTTCGATAGTTTCTATAAATTTAGATAATTTGTGCACTAGATTTGGTGGTTAATTTTGGGAGTTAAATTATTTAATTAGGAGATGATTAATTATTAATTTATTAATTTACAATTTATTGCAATAATTAATTTATATTCTGTATTTATAATGTAGGAGCTGTAGTTTGAACATAATATGTGATGCGATGTATAACGTCGCCTATGGGAACTAATCTTACCGCAACGACATGCAACATTGCTAGGCGTGTTGGTGTAGCGTGTGTAGTTAGGAGTATTATTTTGCGTGGATATATAGATTGTGTAAATCTTCTGTGTGCGTGTAGCTAGGGTTTGCGTATAGCTTGTGTGCGTGTTGCTAAAGTTGGCTTATAGCTTGTGTGTGCGTGTAGCTAGAGTGTGTGTATAGCTTGTGTGTGCGTGTAGCTAGAGTGTGTGTATAGCTTGTGTGTGCGTGTAGCTAGAGTGTGTGTATAGCTTGATGTGTGCGTGTAGCTAGAGAGTGTGTATAGCTTATGTGTGCGTGTAGCTAGAGTGTGTGTATAGCATATGTGTGCGTGTAGCTAGAGTGTGTGCATAGCTTGTGTGTGCGTGTAGCTAGAGTGTGTGTATAGCTTATGTGTGCGTGTAGCTAGAGTGTGTGCATAGCTTGTGTGTGCGTGTAGCTAGAGTGTGTGTATAGCTTTTCACCCCTCCATACACACCCCCACCCCCCATACACAGGAGTATCCGTTTACAACCCCTCCTTGACGCATCCCTCACATACCTCATGTACAACCCTCACATACCTCATATACATCCCTCACATACCTCATATACATCCCTCACATACCTCATACCTCCTCGCAGACAATCACTCCTCACTCTATACCCAATATATTTTATTATATAATATAAATAGTTGTACTCTTATAGACTATAATTTCCGGTCTCGATTATGCAATACACTTTGTAACTTCTATTGAACCCCCTGTTAATTTTCGACTAACAATCATTATAAATATATTACATATGTACATCAATCGAATAATTATATCAATTTTTTAGTTATAATCAAACCTAAAATTTTGTTGAATTTATCTATTTGCTTTATTTTCATCTACGCTAATAAAGATACAAACCTGTTGAAATACGGTGACGATATCGGTGTTTTTTTTATTGATTCGGTTAGGAATTTTTTTTATTTTTTTTTGCCTGATGAAACTCCTGTGGAATCATGGAAAAAAATTTCGAAAAAACGCTTTTAAACCGCGAATTATGTATGAATTTACTTTTCTGTATGAAATATATAAATATAACCTATGAACATTAATTGGAGACCTAATTTAAATTAGGATCACAGGAGGATTTAGGATTACCGTATGATTTACGGTAATTGTAGAACTTACGATCATATAGTGCTATACATACCATACATATTATACAACAGCTGTTCTTTAATACGTATAAGTTTCATTGAAGACCAGATTGTACCGTATAAATCACAGTCAAGGTAATGGATTGCTTTTGCAGGAGATAATTATTTATTCCGATATTTAAATACTAATTGTTGTAATAAATAATCGTAACGAAGAATTTTTGTACTGAGATACTTTATGTTTAACTAATAACGGCGGATATTAACTTGAACATTAGTGTATCTTATTGACGATTTTTGTGGGATTGGAAATTTCAGATATAAGGTTTCCGAGAGAAATTTCATTCGAATTTACGACGTTTCGAATATGCATTATTCAGTAATTCATTATCAAGTATGTGAAGACTTATTGAATACAACGCTTAAACTTAGAAGTTCGAAATAGAAAAAAGTAACTTAAGATAAGGTTCAAAATCGAAACTTAAATTACTCCGGGAAAAATTTATAAGTATAAATATATATAAAAAGTAAGTAATACTATACGTACATAGTGCATGAAAAGTACGTACGGTACTTAATTATGGACAAATGCATGAATTGTGGGCATTTGTTTCAGCTCATTTGAGTGACATACTCACAACCATGCAGATGATTGTATGCCTTACGATGGCTTCAATATATATAATAATATATTATTTGATATTATATTATATTATATTTTGTTATATTATATTATATTATATTTTATCGTATATCATGTGACGTAACGTGTGGCAGGTGTTGCAGTGGCAGGTGTTGCTCTGGCAGGTGTTGCAGTGACAGGTGTTGCTCTGGCAGGTGTATCATCTAGGCCCGTCATCACTCATGGCGCCATCATCTGGGCCCGTCATCACTCATGGCCCCATCATCTGGGCCCGTCATCACTCATGGCGCCATCATCTGGGCCCGTCATCACTCATGGCGCCATCATCTGGGCCCGTCATCACTCATGGCGCCATCATCTGGGCCCGTCATCACTCATGGCGCCATCATCTGGGCCCGTCATCACTCATGGC
>NW_025932658.1:13130-17990 GCF_000764305.2 Hyalella azteca
TGTGTATAAGAGGTAGGATTGGGGGTGTACCGTGTATCTGGCGAGAGGGGTTGTACCGGTAATTTTTGGGGATGAGGTGGGGTAAGATGTGTGGAGGTTCAGCGGGAACTGTCGACTGGCGACGAATTTTTTTGGCCGCCTATACGCCGCCCTTGATTAACGCTTGACTTCTTACAAATGTTAATTAAGAACAACGAAATTATGTTATTTAAAAAATTCTATATATTGTATAAAATTATAATAACAATTATATATATTGTATAAAATTATATTTATTCATTCATTCGTTCATGTACAGTATGAAAGTAAGAACAAAACTAACCGATATAACGTTAATAATTCATATTTCACATTCTCCCCTCTAATCATTTTAATCCTTCTCATCAACTTCCCCGCGCTCTACTTATCTCGTTAAGGTGAAAAGATGCGCGTTAAGTAGGAGCGCACGACGCCTTAAGTCCACAGCTCATCTCAAGTCTTTGTACTCAAGCCTCCCCTTAATTCGAGTGGGGGTTAGTGGGGGAGTGAGTTGGGGGTTAGTGGGGGAGTGGGGAAGAGTGGAAAGAGTGGGGTGAGTGGGGGTGACACTCAAGTGCAATTTTATGGTCGTTTCATTGCACGAGCAGATCCACAAATGCCGGCCTCTCAAGTGGGGGAAGAGGGGGAGTGGGGTTTAAAGAGAGGGATGAGGGGGTTGGTTGAGGGGAAGTGAAAGAAAATAACTGTCGATGAAAGTCTAATAGATATTAAAGTTTATTGGGATTTGTAAGGGATTTTCATCGGTGAAAAGGCATAACAATTTCAGGAAGTGGAACTATAACTTTAATACCGCGATGTGATAATACCTTTAATAGCATTTAAACTCCAAATTAAAGCATTTTAACTGCTACATACAAATTTTGAAGCATAGTACGACATTCATTATAATTTATTTCTTCAAGCACCATTTATGAGCACCATTCGTCATTGTGAGCACTTTTAAGCACCATTCTTTTGGGTATAATTATGATTTAATTTTTTGATTTTATGATTTATGATTATGATTTAATTATTAATTATGATTTAATTATTTGAACGTAATTAATGGTCACATATACAGGTAATGGCCAAATACTGGCAACAGGCATATACACGGTAATGGCAACTGGCGTACATGGTAATGGCAACAGACATGTATGGTAATGGCAGCAGGCATGCATGGTAATGGCAACAGACATGCATGGTAATGGCAACAGACATGCATGGCAATGGCAACAGGCATGCATGGTAATGGCAACAGACATGCATGGCAATGGCAACAGACATGCATGGTAATGGCAACAGACATGCATGGCAATGGCAACAGGCATGCATGGTAATGGGATAATATACCTACCTCAATAAATAACTTGTTCATTAACACGCGATCCAAAAATACTATTAGATCACAAATTTCTTCCATTTACAAATTCCGAGCAAATAGATTCGTTACAAAGGATGAAGGAATGTCTTATGATTTTATGAATTTATGATTTTGCTTGCTGGCTCTGGGCAACTGTAGCAATAAAACGCTGGTCATAAAATTCATCTTCTGCTTAACCACGACGAACATTCCAAGTTTACAGCCCCACAGCCTCCCCATGGGGAAGCGGAGGTCAGGGGAGGCCTAAAATCCCCTTATTTCTAAAGCCAAAAACTCGTTAGAAACGCTCACTCCATCCACGCCAGTACAAAATATTATTTTACATGGATTATTAACTCATAAAATGAACGGTATGGTCGACTAATACGGGTGAATATAAGCGTCATGTGTTTTAAAAGAATATACATAAGAGAATAATATACATGTATGACTTCAGAGATCTTCTTGGTATAGAAATTCAGATGATACAGGCGCGGTGTGTGTTGTAAATATAAGCGTCATGTATATTGTTAGAATATACATGAATGAATTCAGAGATCTTCCAGGTATAGAAATTCAGATGATACAGGCGGTGTGTGTTGTAAATATAAGCGTCATGTATATTGTTAGAATATACATGAATGAATTCAGAGATCTTCAAGGTCTAGAAATTCATATGGAATTGTACGAAATTTTACATGGATTATAAACTGCAGGACTAATACAGGTGGTGTGTGTTGTAAATATAAGCGTCATGTATATTGAGAGAATATACATGTAGAAATTCAGAAATATTTCAGTTACGGAAATTCAGATGAAATTCTACTAAATTTTACAAGGATTACAATATAAACTCAAGACTAATACAGGTGGTGTGTGTTGTGAATATAAGCGTCTTTTATATTGAGAGAATATACATGTATGAATTCATAGATGTTCCAGGTATGGAAATTCAGATGAAATTCTACGAATATATCGTTCGTTATGAATATAAGTGATCATGTATATTGAGAGAATATACATGTATGACTTCAGAGATATTCCAGGTATAGAAATTCAGATAATACAGGCGGTGTGTGTTGTGAATATGAGCGTCATGTATATTGAGAGAATATACATGTATGAATTCATAGATGTTCCAGGTATAGAAATTCATATGAAATTCTACAAGTCAAACTCTGTGACTGGAATTCGCGGCTAGAGTTACAGTTCTCTCATGTCAGACCTGAGCTCAAACTTGACCATATACCAAACCCTGGGCATTGCCGGCCTACGGGCGAGGAACATACGTGGGTTATTTGAAGTTATTTCAACGTACGTGTACGTGTTGATGTTGATTTATGTACTATTATGTCTTGATTTCAACGTACGTGTACGTGTTGATGTTGATTTATGTACTATTATGTCTTGATTTAAACGTACGTTTACGTGTTGATTAACACGTTGACTACGTAGTGGTTCATATGCGTACCACGAAATGTATTTCTCCAGGACGTAGTGGTACATAAGTCAGGTTGCCTAAAATCGGCCAAATCCGAGAACATAAATGGCCAAAAAAAGGCCGATAATTCAATGTATACTAGTTTATTTGTAGGTTCTGCTATAAAAATTCCATTTATTTTCTTTTTGCAGTATTTAAAATTTAATTAGGAAGTACCCCTATCATAAATTTTAGCCAGCCAACGCAGTTGAGAAAAACTAAATCACGGAATTTGTCCGGAAAAAATAACCGTCTGGCAACCCTGCTTAAGAACAGTACCGGGTACTAAAAATGAAATAATAGTACAAGATGAAGCAATCGTAGTCAACGTGTTAAAACACACGGGAACGAGTTGATTTAAACGCCCGTGCAAATGTTGATTTATGTACAATTATGTATTGATTTAAACGTACGTTAATGAGTGTTTTAAACGTACGTGTACGAGTTGATTAAAATACAAGAGAACGAGTTGATTTAAATACAAGAGAACGAGTTGATTTAAATACAAGAGAACGAGTTGATTTAAATACAAGAGAACGAGTTGATTTAAACACCCGTGTAAATATTGATTTGTGTACAATTACGTGTTGATTTAAACGTAATTTATTGAATGATTTAAACGTACGTTAATGAGTGATCTAAACGTACTTTATTGAGTGATTTAAACGTTCGTTAATGAGTGATTTAAACGTTCGTTAATGAGTGATTTAAACGTACGTTAATGAGGGATTTAAACGTACGTTAATGAGGGATTTAAACGTACGTTAATAAGTGATTTAAACGTACCTACGTAATAAGTGATTTAAACGTACGTTATTCGATGATTTTAACGTACGTTATTGGGTGATTTAAACGTAAGTTAATAAGTGATTTGAACGTACTTTGATGAGTGTTTTAAACGTACGTTAATAAGTGATTTAAACTTACGTTAATGAGTGATTTAAACGTACGTTAATAAGTGATTTAAACGTACGTTTATTCGTGTATCTGAGTACGTTTACGTGTATCTGAGTACTTTTACGTGTATCTGAGTACTTTTACGTGTATCTGAGTACGTTTACGTGTATCTGAGTACGTTTACGTGTACATGAATACGTTTACGCGTAACAGTTCGTATCCATTCAAGCCGTATAATTCATTAAGCGTTGAAATGATTCAAGTGGTGAATTAATTCCCGTTAAATCACAATAAAATGAATGTGTGAAATTAATCTCTCTTCGTAATGTAAGCTGAACAAATAATTAATGCATTAAATATTTCAGGTGTTGTTAATAGTTAGTTATTAATATTGAGATCGTTATGGCTACATGTCCGGTATTTGTTTATACAATATACATAGGTGAATTTAGGTAAAATCAAACCGGTACGAATATATTTGTTTACATATTGATAATTATAGGTGAATATCCATCATATACCAGAAAGCGAAATATCACGATTATGTAAAGCAGGTTAGGTTACTGTGTATAGGTTTAGGCTTATCAGTTAATAAATATACGTTAACATTGTACGGACATGTTCAGTTATGTACAAGCAATTAACCCGTTAGGAATATTTCATTTCTAAATTATTGAATTCAATGTGAAAACTTCGTCGTTAATTGACGATTGCTTTACATTTTGTTTAAATATTTTTAAAATATAGCGATCAGTTTTTTTTGCTTTTAAAATGCAATTCTTGTTAAACTAACGGATAGCGAATAACAAACGTTGACAATGCGAAAACTCTGCTTTTCATTAAGCACCACCGACTTAACCTTATTTTTACACCGATAATCTAATGAAGAAGCAAGCTATTTCATTTATCCTGCTACCTATCAGTCACGGTTCTGACCCAGCCCCTTGACACTTGACCCACCCCAGACCCTTGACCCACTCCGCGACCCTTGACCCACTCCGCGACCCTTGACCCACCCCACTACCCTTGACCCACCCCGCTACCCTTGACCCACCCCGCTACCCTTGACCCACCCCAGACCTTTAACCCACCCGAGACCCTT
>NW_025932658.1:18103-45378 GCF_000764305.2 Hyalella azteca
CACCCCGCGACCTTTAACACACCCGAGACCCTTGCCCCACTTGCGACCCTTGACCCACCCGCGACATTTGACCCGCCATTGTCATCCTGCAGAACCCGACACCCGGTTTTGGGCATCGAAGTTCTTATCGCAGAAGACGGGCTTAGGAAGTTTGGGAGGGGGTGGGTTGGGACGGTGGGCAAGGGATGGATTTTGCTGATTATAATACACTTCCCTGGCGAGGTGTACTGCTTCTACAGCTCAGTTCCTGTCCAGACCTGCAGTAGCAAGTGTATATGTTTAGACGGAAGCTTCTTCTTCTTATTTTATGTGTTATTGTGTGTTTGAAGTACAGAAGCTTCTTCTTATATTATGTGTGTTACTGTGTGTTTGAAGTACTGAAGCTTCTTCTTATATTATTTGTGTTATTGTGTGTTTGAAGCCTTAACTGTGTATGTATGTGATTGAGCACCTGATGCCTTTAATATTACCTGCATCTGGAATTGTATTTTCAACGTCAGACTAGTGAGGCAAAGCAATACGGGGTGGGATTTCGAAAAATGCAAATAGTGAAATTTTGAATTTTTCTCTATTTACTTCAATTCAAGAGAAAAATGAAGATTTCATTGTTTCTGTTTTAAATGAGTTGCGGTGGAACGTATATTCGCAGGAGTTCTGTTCGCAAAATAACTGTGGCAGCGGGTGATAAGATTGTTTATCGATAATTGTTTAAACAATTTTCATTGTTATTATAAAAATCTTCATAGGGCTTTATATATTATATCGTTTGTTAGTTGTGTGATAATAACAAATAATAATACGTAATAGCTATAATAGTTTTCCTGCAGATGTTATGAATGAGAATCTCCTTTGTGTCAATGTAATCCATTGACTCGTTTACGATCCATGAGGTGTGTCAAGTTGTGTATAAATACAGGCAACTTGTTTGTAGTATGGAGTCGAGTCAGGTGTACAGTCAAGTTGTGGCATATGTTCAACTTGGAGTCAAGTTAGGTATATTCAGTCTAGTTGACTGTAGAACGATGTTATATAAGTGAAGTGGAGCCAATCAGTCATGTTGAACATACAATAAATTTCGGTTGAGTATGAAATAGTTTAAATCTCAGCTACTAGTACAATCGAATCTCGTTTTCACCGCCAATTAATTCTCATAATTTTATTCCTTATTATTATCATTTATTTATCATAATTTCATAATCCAAATCGCCACTGCTTCCGCCGCTTATCTGCCACGCATAATGAAGGCTTCACGTGAAGTCTCCGGCCACCTGCCGTGATAAGGACTTGCCTAATTGACATCTAATTTATTATCAATTATTTACTATCTCTTGTTACGATTTGACGTGTTTGCTGAACGGCTTAAATGTGTGTGCTTTAACGTGGGTATCTTGACCGGGTACCGGTATGGGTATTATAAAAACAGTGACGCATTATTTGGGCATCAGTGACGGGCGACCGACAGTGGGGGCATCAGTGACGGGCGACAGTGTGGGCATCAGTGACGGGGGCCAGTGTGGGCATCAGTGACGGGCGCCAGTGTGGGCATCAGTGACGGGGGCCAGTGTGGACATCAGTGACGGGCGCCAGTGTGGGCATCAGTGATAGGTGCACTAATTTTATCATGTTTTCATCAAGATAATACATCATCATTCCTGTGCAGTTGTTATTTTTTTGAAGGAATTTCGTAAACCTAAACTGAATATCAGCATGACTAATGCAGACTCATACTTCATAGCCTGGGACATCATACCAGTGAAACGCTCTTTCTGGAGAGGGTGGAATCACAACTCTGCTTGTGTCAACTCATGTGTCAACTCATGTGTCAACTCATGTGTCAACTCAAATGTAGATTCATGTGGCAACTCATGGGCCGACTCATGCGTTCATTCATGTACTTCGACTCATTTGTGTCCTGATGATGAGGGTGGTAAGTTTCTAATTCCGGATTAGATATAAACGACAATAATGAAAAAATTGATCACTGGGAAAATATTTCACAGCGGTGCAAATCGGGGGCTCAGCCGTAGGCCACAAATTCGACTTTTTAATAAGCTCTAATGCCAACGCCCAGCCTCAGTATGCAATAACTATACTAATACTCAGCCTCAGAGAGAAAACGCTGGAACACTGTAATCCAGACCAGTGAAGCACTGGTTAAAGATAATAGCGCCGTAGGTTTTCAGCCAATAGTTCAGCAGGCTCGCTCATATGCAGGCGGTTCTGCATCCGGTCTTCACCTACTCTTGCCTAAACTTTTCTGGCCTAATTCATTCACGCAGCCGTGACGCACAACTTTCTTGCAGCCAATGACTGGCTCTAGCTACTCACTTGCCCCTCCCCTTTAACTTCCTGCAGCCAATGACGTTAGATTAGGTCCGCTCAAGTTAGTTTTGGGCGGAGCTTTGGGGGAATGTGAGTAGGTTAGGCCAGAAGCGTTCCGGCCAGAAGAGGTTAGGCCGAAGTAGCTAGGTTAGGCTAGAAGAGGTTAGGCAAGTCTGAGTAGGTTAGATCAAATGTAGTACGAGTGTACGACCATGTTTAACTTGAGCATGGCTGTGGACATACGGCGCGATGTTTTTAAGCATTTGACTTTATAGACCTCTATGCTCTCTGAGATGTTTTTCCAAGCTAAATATTTTTGTAGAATTAATAAGGTTGTTCCTTCTCCTTCCAGCTGGCGAGAAAAACAACAATAACAACAACAACAACAACAACGAGTCTTCCTCCCCCCCTTCCGCTACTCCTCATTCCTCCGAGGGGGGTTGTCGGGCCGCAGCCCCCCCTCCTACCTCCCCAGCTGTAGCAAGCCTCCCTTCCCCCACCCCCTCCGACCCCCAATCTGGACCACCCTCATCCCCACTCCTCTCCACCCCTGCAAGTCCCCCCTCTGCCACCCTCCCCCGCTGTGCTGGGGGGGAGCAGGGGACCCGTGGGGGGGCTTATGAGGGGGTCAGGGGAGGCCTCAGCGATGACGGCGACCTGGGAGACGGCAACGGCACTGTCGTAAGTTACAGCTTGTCGTAAGTTACAGTTAGTCGTAAGTTACAGTTAGTCGTGAGTTAAAGTTAGTCGTAAGTTACAGTTAGTCGTAAGTTACAGTTAGTCGTAAGTTACAGTTAGTCGTGAGTTAAAGTTAGTCGTAAGTTACAGTTTGTCGTGAGTTACAGTTAGTCGTAAGTTACAGTTAGTCGTAAGTTANCACTGTAACAATTGTAACAGCTGTGCAGCGTGTGCAACAAGTAACAAGTAACACTGTAACAATTGTAACAGCTGTGCAGCGTGTGCAACAAGTAACAAGTAACACTGTAACAATTGTAACAGCTGTGCAGCGTGTGCAACAAGTAACAAGTAACACTGTAACAATTGTAACAGCTGTGCAGCGTGTGCAACAAGTAACAAGTAACACTGTAACAATTGTAACAGCTGTGCAGCGTGTGCAACAAGTAACAAGTAACACTGTAACAATTGTAACAGCTGTGCAGCGTGTGCAACAAGTAACAAGTAACACTGTAACAATTGTAACAGCTGTGCAGCGTGTGCAACAAGTAACAAGTAACACTGTAACAATTGTAACAGCTGTGCAGCGTGTGCAACAAGTAACAAGTAACACTGTAACAATTGTAACAGCTGTGCAGCGTGTGCAACAAGTAACAAGTAACACTGTAACAATTGTAACAGCTGTGCAGCGTGTGCAACAAGTAACAAGTAACACTGTAACAATTGTAACAGCTGTGCAGCGTGTGCAACAAGTAACAAGTAACACTGTAACAATTGTAACAGCTGTGCAGCGTGTGCAACAAGTAACAAGTAACACTGTAACAATTGTAACAGCTGTGCAGCGTGTGCAACAAGTAACAAGTAACACTGTAACAATTGTAACAGCTGTGCAGCGTGTGCAACAAGTAACAAGTAACACTGTAACAATTGTAACAGCTGTGCAGCGTGTGCAACAAGTAACAAGTAACACTGTAACAATTGTAACAGCTGTGCAGCGTGTGCAACAAGTAACAAGTAACACTGTAACAATTGTAACAGCTGTGCAGCGTGTGCAACAAGTAACAAGTAACACTGTAACAATTGTAACAGCTGTGCAGCGTGTGCAACAAGTAACAAGTAACACTGTAACAATTGTAACAGCTGTGCAGCGTGTGCAACAAGTAACAAGTAACACTGTAACAATTGTAACAGCTGTGCAGCGTGTGCAACAAGTAACAAGTAACACTGTAACAATTGTAACAGCTGTGCAGCGTGTGCAACAAGTAACAAGTAACACTGTAACAATTGTAACAGCTGTGCAGCGTGTGCAACAAGTAACAAGTAACACTGTAACAATTGTAACAGCTGTGCAGCGTGTGCAACAAGTAACAAGTAACACTGTAACAATTGTAACAGCTGTGCAGCGTGTGCAACAAGTAACAAGTAACACTGTAACAATTGTAACAGCTGTGCAGCGTGTGCAACAAGTAACAAGTAACACTGTAACAATTGTAACAGCTGTGCAGCGTGTGCAACAAGTAACAAGTAACACTGTAACAATTGTAACAGCTGTGCAGCGTGTGCAACAAGTAACAAGTAACACTGTAACAATTGTAACAGCTGTGCAGCGTGTGCAACAAGTAACAAGTAACACTGTAACAATTGTAACAGCTGTGCAGCGTGTGCAACAAGTAACAAGTAACACTGTAACAATTGTAACAGCTGTGCAGCGTGTGCAACAAGTAACAAGTAACACTGTAACAATTGTAACAGCTGTGCAGCGTGTGCAACAAGTAACAAGTAACACTGTAACAATTGTAACAGCTGTGCAGCGTGTGCAACAAGTAACAAGTAACACTGTAACAATTGTAACAGCTGTGCAGCGTGTGCAACAAGTAACAAGTAACACTGTAACAATTGTAACAGCTGTGCAGCGTGTGCAACAAGCAACAAGTAACACTGTAACAATTGTAACAGCTGTGCAGCGTGTGCAACAAGCAGTTCGCTAACGTGCACCGGCTACAGCGTCACATGATATCGCACAATGAGTCCGAGATGCTGCGACGCTTCAAGTGCGACGAGTGCGGCAAGGCCTTCAAGTTCAAACATCATCTTAAGGTGGGTTCTTGTCACATGTCATGTTACTAGCCTTGTCACATGTCATGTTACGTGCCTTGTCACATGCCATGTTACGTGCCTTGTCACATGTCTTGCAACATGGCATGTTATAGGCCATGGCGCATGTCTTGTCACATGTCTTGTCACATGTCTTGTCACATGTCTTGTCACATGTCTTGTCACATGTCATGTTACGTGCCTTGTCACATGTCTTGCGACATGGTATGTTATAGGCCATGGCGCATGTCTTGTCACATGTCTTGTCACGTGTCATGTTACAGGTCACGTCACATGCCTTGTTACAGGTCTTGTCACATGTCATGTTACAGGTCTTGTCACATGCCTTGTTACAGGTCTTGTCACATGTCATGTTACAGGTCTTGTCACATGNGTAGCGGCTATAAACTTTGGTATCAGTTGTAGCGGCTATAAACTTCAGTATCAGTGTAGGCGCCCATAAACTTTGGTATCAGTTCTAGCTTTGGTAGCAGGCTTTTGCATAGAAAGTGCTGCTACATGCTTCCTCTTACATAATATTAGGAGATCGTCGGATTTTCATCTCAGTCCCTAATTAACAATCTATTTAAAACAACAGCTTCTCATGAATTATCCTTGGTTTGTAGGAACACAAGCGTATTCACTCCGGGGAGAAGCCGTTCGAGTGCGAGCACTGCGGCAAACGCTTCAGCCACTCCGGCTCATACAGCAGCCACATGAGCTCGAAAAAATGTCAGGTGTGTATTGGTGTGACTTTGTGTGTCTTTGTGTGTCGTGTGTTTGTTGGTGTGGCAGTTTTTTTTGTCCTTGTGTGTCAAGTGTGTTGGTGTGTCCTACTGTATCAAGGGTGTCTTTGTGTGATGTGTGTGTTTGTGCATCAGTTCGCATCAGAATATGCAAGGATCATATTTTGTATAATGCAATGATATTTCGGTAATTCTCGATGAATTTCCTGGACCAATTTCCCTTGTTCCCTCAGATGGGCCGTAGCCGGACTGCTGCATCCCTTCTTCCCCGGGATGGACCTCTGAGGGGAACCCAGTACCCGGGCGCGGGGAACAAGAGGCAGAACAACCACGCCGTACCTTTTCTCCCCATACTCCCCAAAAACGAATCTCCAACTCCCTCTGACTTGGGGTACTCCTCTCCTCCCCATGCTATCCCCACGGACTCCACGACACTTTCCCCTTCTTCTCTGGGTGTCCCCAACCTCCCCGTATCTTCCCACTCTGGGGCTTTGGCAAGTCTGGCCTCCTCTGCCATTGAGTCGACGCTGCATAACAGCCTGCAGAGCAGCCTGCACAGCAACCTGCAGAGAAGTCTGCAAAGTCAGACCAATAACCTAGCTTGTGGCCTACAGACTTCATTACAAAACAGCATACATAATAGTTTACAAAATTCCATTCATAATAACCTGCAGAGCTTGACGCAGACTCTACAGCAAGGATTTTCTCAGTATCACCCCTTGAATTCTCTTATTTTGGCCGCACAGCTCCATCCCCAGTTGTCCCCTCTTCCCCCCATTCCCCCTTTGTTGTCCCTCTCCATGACCCAAGCCATGTCGGGACAAAGTCCCGACCCCAGTGAGTGTATGTCCCAGACACGGGACATGAAGGAAGAGGAAGACGATGCTGATGAAGATGAGCCGGGAGAACTCGTCATAAAAGAGGACCCGACGGACGAAGAGGTTGATGATACAGACAAGAAATCGTATGAAGATGAGAGATCAACGAACAGCTTGTTACTCAGAGACGAGATTAAGGAGATTCGCAGCGGATTAAATAGTGACGTCGTTGGCTCTTCGTTGCCAGAACTAAACTCGAGTTTCCACCGCCATCAAGACCGCCATTCGTCGGACCAATTCCTGCCGGTCTCCAATGGGTTTGCATCCGGACTCCTACAGTATCCGCACTCGATAAGTTCACTTCAGTCAGTTTTAAGTAACGTTAACAGTGATTTAACACGACACCAGTTCGAACAGACGGTCGCGGGAGCCTCGACGTCTTCTCTTCTGTCAACATCTCACCTGTCGTCAGATTTGCGCTGCCTGCTTTGTGGCTGGTTCTCCTCAACTCGTCTCGAGGCTCTCACTCATTCGAGGAAAATGTGTCCATGTCTTCCTCAGGTCTCGAGTGCTCAAGAGGGCCTTCAGGAAGCCCTTATCAGTGGACTAGCCTCTAAAATTCACAGAATGTCATCCACATCCCATTCCGCGGCTCCTTTCTTGTCAAACCAATCCAGTGCTTCCAATGTCCGAATTTTGGGTAACCCATTTCGAGACGAAGAGTCTGGCCCCGACACCGATAACTCCTTGGGCTCGATGGCCATGGACTCTGAGGAAAACAGTCGAGATGGCCGCAAAATTCGATCTCGTTCACATATTCGCGGTGAACATCTAGACGTGTTGCGCCCTCTCTACTACCGCAATCCTCGGCCAAAGAAGGAGGAAATCGTAGCGATTGCCAATCGCCTTGGATTCCCCACTCGTGTTGTCCAAGTCTGGTTCCAGAATGCAAGGGCGCGAGATCGTCGTGAAGGTCGACCAGTTCCTGGTGGCAGCAACGACAACAATTACTCTAATACTTTTAATTTCCCCGGTAGGAACCCTGACTCTAAAGATACCGAGTCTCTCAGATCCGCTGTGGGTTTCAGTTGCACCGCTGAGTCCAGAGATGGTGAGCTGCTAAGAAGCTCCTTGACTGCTCCCACCGAAGCTCATCCTTTGGTGTCCTCACACCTCATTCCGTCTCCAAATTCATGGGCTTCATCATGTATTCAAGACTCCAAGTCTGTTTTATCTTTGTCTTTCAATGGAAGGATTCCAGTTCCAGGTTCCGCTTCTTCAGAACTTTTGGCCTCGGCTCTTCAGTCATCGCGTCGACTGAGTAAAGCCTCGGCGTCTACCTACGACGTGGAGGACGTGATGCCGCTTGACCTGTCCACTAAACGTGCCTCATCCCCACAAGTGGCCTCTCTGCCGTCCTCTTCCTCAGCGTCAATCCCCGTCACTCAGGCCGCCACCTACTCCGTGATGACCTCCGCTTGTCCACCACTTCAGCTCGTCCATGAATCAACTAAAACTTATTGTTCTTCGGCGTTGACATCGTCGGTGATGGACTCGACTTCTGAGCCGGAGATTATGCAACAAAATGTGGTATCTCCCCTAACTTCATCTCCTCGGTCTCCAATTAATCTTATACCGTCTAGCCCAATCGGTACCACAGACGAAAATGCAACGGTGGTTGAGGAAAAACGTAATCTTCTTAATAGCGCCGCAGCTACCTTGGATTTACGAAGAAACAACGACCTGGGTTCCGTTGATACCGTGATCCCTATGGAGGCTGATGAGCGTGACACTCCACCTAGTTCCGTCATTGCGACCTCCACTTCCGGGATAATCGTTTCCACTAATGCCCCTATGGAGCCATCTGCATCTTGTCCTT
This sequence comes from Hyalella azteca, assembly GCF_000764305.2. Taxonomy (NCBI): domain Eukaryota; kingdom Metazoa; phylum Arthropoda; class Malacostraca; order Amphipoda; family Hyalellidae; genus Hyalella; species Hyalella azteca. The sequence goes on from NW_025932658.1 coordinate 26,638, forward strand.
CTGTAGTTGAATCTCCTCAATCTGAAGAAGAAGCTGTCCATTCCGACGATCTTTTCGTCAGTGCTCAACGTAACTCCGACCTTTTGGGCCCGACTGAAACTAAAAACACGGGTCTAAACTCGGGTTTTTTGGACCCATTTTCAAGCGCGAATAAAGTCCTTGATTCAGCATCTTCGGCCTCTGTTAAACGACTTCCTTCCTGTCAACCTCTGTCTTCCTGTCAGCAGCCAAACTTTTTCCCATCTGTCAGTGTTCCCTCCACATCACAATCCTCTAGCTCCCCTTCCGTCAGTCTGACCTCACAGTGCAAACTCGCTCAAATTCTGCAAGGATCAAAACTTGGCTTTAAGGCAATCTACGCCCCCGAGAACCTCACCGTCGCCGATAAACGTCCACTGGTAAGTTTTTGTTTATTCATTTAATTTAACCCTCTACCACCCGACACGAATAACCGGAGCAATATTGTCACGCGCCTACACCCCAAAAAGGATACGTTCTAGTGAGCGCAAAATGACTTGCACTGATGGTTGCCGCCACGTACGACAACTTTAAAATGTTCTCTGTTGCGTACAAACGTCCTCAGGCTGCTACGCTCAATAGTTTATGTATAATTTAAATTGAAAGCTAGGTTCCCTGAGAGTGACATACGGCGGTAGCGGGTTAAACTTCAAACCGTTCAAATTTAGTCTAGTTCATGTTATTATTCCTTTACGTTTCTTAGCGCTCTGCTGTCGAATGTGATGGGATTAAATTCAATAATGGCACTATCGCGTCTTACGTTTCTCCAATTACTCCAACTTGTATGATCGTTCGGGTCTAAAGCCAGTTGAAATAACATCGTCACTGAATTACGGTTTCGTTAATTTCTAAAGATGCCGTAAATTGTGCAATTTGTTCATGACTTCTTAATCGTTATTGGTCATGTTCAATGTAACAAGACGAACGATCTTCACTGCGAATTTCTATGGTCAATGTTGAGCAATGTCAATTGCAATTTCATATAAAATTACTTAAATAATCAAAAATTTATTATAATTCATTTTAATTTTATTGTTTTTTGAAATTGTAATTGAACAAATTAATTTTCTCTTCCTGGATATTGTGCAGTAATTACCTGGAAGTTCTTTATTACTGCCTATTTTGATGTGAACTATTATTCAGCAATGTCCACTTTTTGACTTATAGAGAGGAAATTTGGCTACGCATTAATTTGAATTAGGTGAAAATTAAATTTGTAGTTTTTAAGCAGTTGTCACATTAGTACGCGTCATTAGCGAAAACGCAAACTAATGAGAGACATTTTTATCGGTCTGCAAAAGCAATACACTTTCAACGGTGCACTGAACCGCCATCTCTTCCAATGGTACGCGGAATCGCCATATTTTTTATCGACACGCAAAATCACCTCATTTTTAATAATACGCGGACTCTTCTTATAATAATTTTTGCGGGAAGCATTTCACCCCTTGGCACGAAGTCGCCATAGGTATCTTTTATCGACACGCTAAACATCACATTTTTAATCGTACGTGGACTCATCATATCTTTTTTGGTTTGCGAGAAGCAATTCCTGAAAACAATTTCACCCCTTGGGACGAAATCGCCATATTTCTATCGGTACGCAAAACCACTATATTTTTAATAGCAAGCGGACTCTTCATATATTAATGGTTTGCATGAAGCAATTCCTGCTGACTTTTTTTTTGCGTGCGCAGGACGACGCGGTGCTGGATGACTGCAAGAGGCGGCGGCTGGACGATGAGGTGGGGGGCGCGTTCCCCTGCAACCAGTGCGACAAGACCTTCAACAAGCAGTCCTCTCTCGCCAGGCATAAATACGAACATTCCGGTAATTAATCCTGACTATTTAAAATTTTTAATCATTATGCTGCCTAAATTGCAAGTTCAATAAGAATATAAAAGCTTAAATTATTCAAATTTTTTATCATTAGTCTGCCTAAATCGTAAGTTCAACAAGAATCTAAAGGCTTTATAATATTCTAAAATTTTTAATATTAGTCAACCTAAATTGCAAGTTCAACAAGAATCTAAGAGCTTTAGACTATTCTAATGTTTTTTTTTTTTATAATTAGTCAGCCTAAATTGCAAGTTCTACAAGAATCCAAAATCTTTAGACTATTCTAAATTTTTTATCATTAGTCTACCTAAATTGCAAGTTCTACAAGAGTCTAAAAGCAAAGGCAACGCTAAGCAAACTCACCATATCATCAATCGAAACGTATTCTTTTATACAGGTTTTGTTCTAATTACCTACTTAGTTTTGTTTCTTTACGCATGTTTAATTGATGTCCCGATGGTGCAAGTGCCCTGCCATATAGATTATCTTGTTACAATTGCGTATCGTACATGCAGGTGCCCTGCCACCTATAATAATCTTATAGTAATTCTTAATAATAATCTTAATGTGATAATCTTATTGAATTTACTGGTATTGCAGGTGCCCTGCCACCTGTAATAATCTTATAGTAATTCTTAATAATAATTTTAATGTGATATTCTTATTGAATTTACCGATATTGCAGGAGCGCGGCCACCTGTAATAATCTGATTTTAATTCATTTAATAATAATCTTCATGTCATAATATTATTGAATGTCCCCGGTATTGCAGGAGCGCGGCCGTCTGTAATAACTTATTATAATTCATAATAATAATCTTCTGTGCCCTAATCTTGAATGTCATAATTGAATGTCCCTGGTGTTGCCGGTGCCCTGCCATCTGTATTAATTGTAATTCATAATGACAATTTTAATGTCAAAAACGTATTGAATGTCCCCGGTATTGCAGGAGCGCGGCCATACCAGTGCTCGCAGTGCCCGAAGGCGTTCAAACACAAGCATCACCTGACGGAACACAGCCGCCTGCATACGGGCGAGAAGCCTTACCAGTGCAACAAATGTCAGAAGCGTTTCTCTCACTCAGGCTCTTACTCACAACACATGAACCACCGATACTCGTACTGCAAGCCTGAGGAGGGGACGGCTGGGGACGGTAGTGGGGCTGTGGGCGGTGACGAGCGAGATGAGGATAGCAAGTCACCAAATGTGGCCTTAAGGCTCCTCATCAACGGACTTGAACGGGCGAGGAAAGACGGTGATGAAATCTTGAGAGATAGCGCGGAGATTATGAGGAATGGGGATGAGGTCTCGAGAAGTGGTGGGGATGTTGAGGTCTTGAGATCCCCTGAGGGTAATGGTGATGCTTTCGAAGACCGTTGTTCGTCACCCATGGATGGGGAAGATGGAGAAGAATCTAATGATAGTTCTGACGAGCTCAGGATTGTCACTGATCCCATCCCCTCCTCCTCACCTCCTTGTGGGGATGATGACTACGATGATGTGGGGGAAGATGGAATCAGTTCCCCTAAGTGTCCCGGACATGTGCTGGCATCAGTCTCCCCACGGGGATTGTGTAGCGCTTCAGACAAAGAAAATGTGACGGCGTAACCGTGTGGCGTGCGATAAATTGACTGTGTTGGTCATGAGTGATATTCGTGTGCTTGCAAGTACAATTGCCTGCAGCCACAGTAAAGTATCGCGTACAAAGATACTTCATTCTATTAGAATACAACGAATGCAAATTCTAAAGTTTTGCTGCAGGTAAAGGCTCCTTTGAAAATGGTTGCCTTTCACGTTTGCAGTTTACGATGGAAACGCTTGCGCTGTCACCTCAGCGGCGCGTTGCAGAACTACACCTAATAAGTCTTTGCCATTTCTCGCTTCTTCTTCGATACTTCCATAGACCTAAGTTTTTCTCTGGTTCTCTAGTTACCTATTGACTTTGCTCTAAGACATAGACGGTATCGTGCAAAGTTCCTACTCGAACTTCTTGCAAGTTTGTGAACAATTTAGTGTCGTTGAACATTTTTCAACTTTCGTACAAGGACAACATAAATCGTTTATTGTGACCTCAGAAACTAGACTCAAATGCATTGCTCTTGTGAATAAAAGTAAAGTTTTTTTTTCACTTTCCATGTGAACACGATAAATATTACACGAAACTTTTCACGCAATTATTCGGTGATATTGTAAAATTATCTTAGTGATCGAGGTTGCTAAATTATGAGGTGCTAGTGTAAAATTATAAAAGTTCGTGATCGCGGCGACGCAAAATCTGCAACAACGAACATGATGCAAGTTGTGGGGACACACACTTTGTTGTTGAATAATTTCTTTACTTATGTGTATATTTAGGGAGAGCATAGGAATAAATTATGAAAGGATGTAACGATGAAACTAGGAAAAAAGTAGAATGGAAAAATAGAATAGTAAAAATTTTTCTTCAGATCCTTATTACTTATATGAAAGCCTTCTCTGTTCCCTACAACCTCTTTCGGAAAATCTGGGTTTGACAGCTTTGATGAAATTGGAAAAACTAAAACGGGTTAAAACATTAAGGATATAGAGATGACTTAACCTTTTAAAATGTTTACTATTTTTATAAAAAATTATCGAAGAAATGGCTCACGTCACCAGAGTTTTGTCGTCTGTTTTCAACGTTTGTATCGGCTGCTGTTGATCCACTCACTACACTTAGTTGGGAAACTTGATAATAAGTTTGTAATTAAACTGTTTACTTTGTAATTATGAAGCAAATAAGCTTTTTAATTGCTAAGTAGGGTGCAGTGAAGGCTGAGTGATGTTCTATCGTTTGTTCATCGTATGTGCGTCCAATAATGAAGTCCACAAAATAGTTACGTTTGTTCGAGTCAAAATAGGTGATATTATTATACTCATCATAAGCATGATGATTATGACCTATCATCGATGAAATATGTGCCAATGATACTCAAGTTACACCTCGCTTACTTGTCTTCATCTTTCTTGTTCAAATTTGCTCATTTTGTACTACAATGGAGACTTGATATGAAAATCAAAACTGCTTATCCTTCCATTCCTTAGGTCAACTTTTCACTAGGTATACTTACGATAAAATATTACTATCACTTTTAACAATGTTGTACTTCCTCAGAAAATAACTTTCGTAGGTCTTGCTGAATGGTCAGCGCTTTTTTCTTCTTGAAACATAATACAAGCGTCTTTTTCTCGAGTGTTTTGCATGCCGTTACAGTCTAGTTCCGGTCTTCGTATAAGCACTTGTTAGCTCAACAAGCACTCTAATATACAATGGTTAAATGTGCGCTTGCTAGTGTGATTGTATTGCCATAATGGATGCCGATTGTACCGTCACTTTTTACCGATATGAATACATTTATTGCTTTAATGATAGCCATTATGATTAGCATTGTAATTACATTTTATATTGCTAGTCTTAGTTATATTATGTTAGTCATGTGATTGCCATACAACGAAACTTATTCATTTTTTCTGGTGTTTCGCTCGTTTACTAATCCTGTATTATATTGGTGGCGGGGAACCTAATTAACATTGTCCTCGTAATTGGTTATCATTCAACTCTACGCATCCCAATTTCCAAATTGTTCAATATGATTGATTTTAAAAACAGCAGCGCTTAAATTTCCAAATTTTTACCATAGGGTGAATCTGTATACCCGAGAACATTTTTCGTTATCACACTAACGCAAACTTGTTTACAAGATTTCAACGCAATTTTGCGGATTTTAATTGCAGGACGAACAATGCATGAAATGCGCTGTCAGTTTTGCCGCTACTCAAGCTTGCTAGAATCCTGGTATTTTTTTTTTTTGATCCACCGAAACATAAACTGAGTTTGCTTAAATTTTACACATTTTTCCAGACGGGCATATTAACGAATGTGTGATTTATTCGTGTGCGGTATGTACGTCTGCTGTGTGCGTGCATTTCTTCTTCACTCGCATTCCTCATCTTTAAAATACTCTTAAGAATATTTAACTATACAAACGTACAGCCAAAATGTGTTGTATTAAGGTTCAAATACAGAAATAAATTTCTATCGTTGTTCTGAGAAGTATTACCGCTAGGTTTAAGCTGAAAGTCCGATGCAGATTTTGTGCTCTCAAACGTCCATATTTTCTAACTTGGCTAATATTGACTGTAGAGTTAGACGTTTATTGAACTGCTCCGATGTCCCTCCTTATTCATAACGAACTAACTTTTTTCAATCTCTCTATACTCTTCTATTATAATTATTATTATGATTCCATAGTCAAAGGAATAGTGAGAAGGAAATCGCGTCTTCGGTCGGTTTGCATGCGCTATTCGAATTTTCTCTATCGTAACTTTAAGCACTTATTCTTCTTCCGTAGCTTTCGAGTTCTCATCCATTAGCTACTGTTATTCAAATGATACTTATTCACCTTCATTCAAGGGAATTAATTTTCGCCTTTTCCTCTTTTGTTTCCGCAGTTATTATTTTCCGATACGAAATTCTAATTTCTCCTGATCGCACGTGAAGACTACAAATCAATTTGTTCATCGTATTGGTTTTCCCTTCAAATATGTACTGTTGCTACAAACTATTATCTGGTTTTGAACGGCTGAATTGTCAATGGCCGACGTCTTTTAACTAGAAATTTTGCTCACTGATTCGCCAGCCTCCAAACTTATCAGTTTCATTTCGTGTCTTGCCTCGCTTCGTCATCCACCTCCACTCGTATAGTTTCATCTTGTGTCACTTCTCACTTCGTCATCAGCCTCCACTCGTATAGTTTCATTTTGTGTCATGCCTCGCTAAAAAAAATGCGTCGGTCAAGAATGTTACGTCGTGTAGCAATTTTTCAAGCAAACATCATTCAGTTCATTGAAATTTCGTTATATGCTGCATGTTCAACTTGTAGCTCTAATTAATGCTCGACTTGCTTCTTTGGTGATGGTAGTTTACAATATATTTCCATCGATTTTGAAGTGCTGGCCTCATCTAATATTGGTTATAATTGAATTCTCCCATCCTTCATTTTTGAAAAAATTACTCTCGAATGGAATGTTTCAATTTTGCAGTACAAAATTATGCAGCTATTCGTGGGCAAGATTTAATATCGCTAACTATATGTCGGTCACCAAATCCATTATGATTCTCAATTGGCAGGCTTTAACATTTCCATCGGCATTATTCAACTGATCGCAATTTCTTCAAGAACGATTTGGCATTTCCGTTATAGGATCTTAGTCATTGCCTCCGAGTAAATTTTTGTATGTTTTAAATTTCACCAATTTTCTCCAACTTACCCTGGTTTATTGGAACTTATATAGATTGCATCATTGCGTATTACTAAACTGTCCTTATAAATGTTCACGAATTTGTTGGCTGATTGGACGATCGATTAACGAATTTTTCGTTAATTTTTACACATAGGACGTTATCTTCTTGGATTGGAGATGCTCTCTTTCTCTTTACGTTAAGTTTTTTTTTTTACGTTCAGGACAAGCGTTTTTGTAGTTGGTATATCACGTGCAATTTTTTTGTTCAGTTTTACTTCTTGAAGTTTTAATTAATTACAAGTAATTCCTTTATTCCTGTTCTTTTCTTGTTGTTATGACCTGGTTTTTATCACAGGAGTTAAGTTAAACGTTTTTTGAGGAGCGTTATCCACTGTGCCGCAAACGTTGACCAGTCTAATTCGTTTTCAATAATTAAGTTAGACTCAGCGTAATACTGCCTGTATTTTGCCTGTTATTTGGATTCATCTGAATATTATTTTAGTCTCACCCGAGCTCTGATTTTATTTTCCAGTCATTAGAATTAATGTAGTTTCTTTTAATGTTTCCTAAATCGTGCTAACGTGTCTCTCAATCTTGCGTCTCAAGATATGATATTATTGATTTACCTGAATTAGATCACTAAAATTTTCTCGTGTCTCAGTTTGTTTTTCTATTTCATTGCCCAGGTCTTTCACGTCGTTCATTCGAAACTAATATTATGTTTACGTTGAAGTTTGAAGGCATCTTCATCACAATTATTTTCAGACAATAATTACTCAGATATGCAAGCACCTTTTGTGATGGTGATCTTTTCATGTGTTCCATCATCCGTAATATTCTTTATGCTATGCATGTACGGCACTCATCTTCGTGTATAATTGAAAATAGCCTCTAAGCCTTTCGTGCTTCGTAGTTTTATTTTTGTACAAGTTTTTTTACTACAAGTAAAGATATGCCATTTCAGTTCTTTTTGATTTTAATCCTTTTGTTTTTTTTTTTGTCGTGTTGTTCTTAAATTCACACGTAAGCAGAGAATTTTAGTTTTTTATTCAAATTAACATGCAAGTTTCCTCGAATTGGCGGAAAATCATTCCAAACTCTTCGCTATAGCGTCTTCACATTTCATTTATATTCTGCCGCCTGATTACATAATCTCAAATTTTCTAGTCTATTTAAGAATATATTGAGCCATCTTAGCACTTAATTTTGCGATAGGTATATCGTTTAAAATCCTCGATTTTTTAATGAGCACCTTAGTATTTTCTTTGTTTTTTTTTTCACCATGAAATCATTGAAAGGGAAATAACCTAGTAACCCGTAATTCCAATTAATATTTTTGCTATCACTTTGCTTTTTCTACTCTTACTTCGACTTTCCCTACCACCGTTCCAAGTGCTTCCATCGTCATAATGCAGTGCTTCGCCTTCGCTCTTTGTATTAGAATAGGAAATGTACGTTGCCTTGGAGACATCAATTGTTTCACAAGATTTTACACAAATTTGAATAATTCACTATTATTACTGTCATGCTGAAGGGAAATGACTTCGAAAGCACAAAATTAAGTAATATGATTAATTGGAAATTCCTTTACGAATGGGAATTTAACTCTTGAATTAATAGTTGAAATTTGTATCAATTGTTTTAGTTTGATAACTGAGAATAGGGTAGTTGGATGAAATTCTGTTCGGAATTTATATTCTTTTCTACTGAATGTTTGAGTTAATATATATTTAGCAATTATGGCGGTGCAGGTCCTGTAATAAATAGGGTTGGGTGTTGATTCGCCTAAATTTCATGTCAATATTTTCCCGTCTTGATTATATAATTATATAAAATTAATGAAAGGGAATTAGTTCACTACGTCGTTCGGAGTGCAAAATTTGTTACCAAGTGGCTGCACGCACAATATACGCTGCAATTGTCAAATTAATAAGATTTGAATTCCTCAGATTTTTTAAAACCACGAAAAGTAAACTTAAACGTTACACTTTGTTGGCCGTAGCGGTGTATTTGCACCGTGTATACTGTGTACTCCATGCCAGCCGTCATGGTTAAAGTCTGGGGCTGTTAACAGCTTCTACGTGTTGCCTCGAATTCCGTCTTGAATAATTGATAATAATAATTTGTTATATTTGAATTCCACTGTGTAGATTTTGAGCTGCTGCTGCCATTCTAATGGCTTGATGGATTAGCCGGAAATAACGACTGTCGGTGAATTCAACTCAAGGTTTCCCATTGCATACTGTGTAAATTTTTAGCAAACTTCACGGAATGTTGATGATGAAACTTACACCTTATGGTCTGTCGTCTATGAATTCGTTCTGAACATCAATGAGATATCGGGTAATGATTTAAACTCATCAGTTTGATGGTGAATCAAATAACGCGTGTTTGGACGATCAACATATGTTTCCAAATTTAATTATCGATCGCCATCTATGGCAACTTATCAGACACAAATCTCAAGATAACAAAATATTAAAACAAAATCTAATGGCGAAATATACTCAAGAAAATCTATTGAAAAAATTAAATATAGATCAATAAATTCACAATAATTTTCAGCCACGAACAAAATAAAAATTCTGTGTGTTCACGACGGTTGATTGAAAATGGAGCTGTGAATGCTAATTGAAAAAAGATAATATGAAATTAAACTTCAAGACTATGTTTTTAAAAAGAAGTCATAACTACGACACGTTTGCGATTCCAATAACATGAACTTGAACTATATACACCAACTATAAAATGAGTTTCGTCTGCGCACAAACGGTAAATTTTGAATAAAATTAAAATATATAACTTATGCAATTGCTAAGCAGTTTAAATCAAAAATATTGCTAACTAAAAAATCAAAAAGCAGCTGTTACTTCGACAATAATTATGTAAGAACAATAATCCATGAACAATAAGTTATGATGAGACAAATAACCTGCTAATTTCATTCTAATTTAAGCGATACATGCATTCCACAGACAATAATTTGTAAAAGGTTGTCATTAGTTGAAATATCAAAACTATATCGTAATTTAGTGAAGTATTTTACGTTTATTCGTATATTTTGGGTGCTAAACTGTTTTGCTCAATTGATGCGCTCCGTAGCAACAGAACTGGGCGAGCATTTTAACGCTATGCTAGCCTTATTTCTAAGGTTTGTATAATTACCTTATCCTATATTTTCTTGTACTGATTATAATTAAAAAATATCATCAGATCTTGACTTATGATCCTCTCCGTGACACGTCACTTCAACATCATCACATGGCGAATTCATTGCTAAACAATTTAGGTTCTTTGCTAAACAATTTAGGTTCTTTGCTAAACAATTTCATTGAATGTTGTTCGAATTCTTGAAACCATCTTGCATCAGCGTGACTTGTCAATTTTGTCATTTTAAAATTATTTCGCGATGGACTAAGGGAATAGTGAAAGAATTAATTTTGATTAAACGTACAACACCGAGGTTCAATATTTGTTCCAGGTATGCATTACTGTACATGACCCTTTCAACTGACAGATTCAGTGTGAGAAAAAATACGTACATAAGTTAATTCTTATTAAGAATTGCCTACTGGTATTATTCTATACCATATATCACAACTCTGGTATTTTCAGGCGGTGTCTGGTAGCCTGAATAACTAATCTTGCAATGTAACAATAACTCATAACGTCACAATGACAAGTTTGAAGAAAAATTATTTGGAAGGCTTGAATACATCCTCCCTGATAGCATCGCTGACGCTGAGGCTGACGCTCCGAGTATATGAACGGGTTCAAGAACAGACTAGGTAAAGCTGTGTATAATATATTTTCAGACTTGAAATGCATAGCACCATTTCGAACCCGGTGGAAGTCTAGCAGTTACTTCAAACTATCGTCAGTCTTGAAAAGATCCGGTCAAATGACACGATTTTAGATCTTCTGTGACCAAGTCACGATACGTTCATGAATCGGCCTACTCTTTAGACATCACTGTTATGTTACACGGGGACACTGGACAGTGCAGACGGCTAATAAATCTGGCAAGTGTCGGTCGGTTGGTGACTATCCGGCAAGAAAGCCAGTACGCGATGACGATGCCAATATCTTCTGGTTTTCCATCGTTCCCAACTGGTATATTTTTATACCAGATTTCACAAATCTGGTATTTTCTGACGGTGTCTAGTATGAATATCATAGATCTGTATATTTGCCTAAACCTGTATTTCTGACTTACTGCAAATGTAGTGCATCAAGTTCCGGCTTGAAATTTGAACTTCACTCAGCGTCGGCGTGGATTATACAGGTTACCTTTAGAGCGGCGCGACTAGAGCTTTCCCGCCATTTTTGGAAGATTACCGTTTGATTGCAGAGATTACCGTTTGATGAAATAAGTTCAAATAACTCAAATCTAATTGTTAACATTTAACAAGAGTGCTTAGTGCAGTGAGTGCACGAGAGTAATGATTCTTGATTGATTACTGATCAGTGATGATATGGTCTTGCCGCCTTTGACGAGTGAGTTTATCGAACCGATCTCTGCTACGCAATCTCTACCGTTTCTGTTTGGTGGTTTTGAATTCAGGAGTGCCACTTGATTTCTGGGGTGCCATTCGAGATTGCACTGATCTTCGAAGTCATCATCCATTCAACTGGCTGATCATCCATCCAACTGGCTGACTACTGCAACACTTGTCTAATTTTACCAGTCTCCAATGCATTCGTGGAGCGAGTGTTTTCACAAGTCACCTATGTGAAAAACAAGCAACGAAACAATTTGAATTAAGCTACTAAGAGTCCTTTATTCGGACCAAAAGTTATCTGCTTCTATCTGCTCACAAGAGTTGCCGCAATTTTGTGATCACACCCGAAATGTTAGATAAATGCAATTAATAAGGAAGAGGATGATGACCTGTTTCCGTGGCTTGCTCATCTTGGGTGAAGAGAACAAATTGTTACACTGTGATAGAAAGGTAAAAGTGTCAATGTAATCAATTCAATCGGCAGTTGAGTGTGAGTTCAATCGGCAATTCAATCGGCTTCATTTATATGATGAAAATCTATGTATTCGAGAGTGCTTCTGCCTATTATTTTCGCGTGCATCTTTATACAGAGGGTTCTCTACCTGCGACACATTTTCTTCTCGTATTAAAGGAATTATATTCCAAGATGAAAGACTGAGTGTAGTCTTACTTGCTTTGTTCGGTATAGCATGAAAGAGCAATCCAGAAACATCAGGTATCTGGCAGGAAAACTTACGCAAAATAACATACTTTCAGAAATTTTTGCGTACATTATTAAGTTCAACGTTAGAATTCTGAGCCTCCATTATCAGTATATTTTTTTACAATAAATATCTGCTCCGAGCTTATGATCGTATGTAATGATCGTTGACATTTGTACACATTTATCCATGTTATTGTTCTAGCGTAACCTTTGCATTACCTGACTACAATTACTCAAGATTTTACATAATAGAGTGTTGACAACGAAGCGACCCAGCCGTAGCACTCCGGGTTTGCATGAAACATTCTTCATCTGTTTAAATTTCCAGCAGGTTCCTTAGCTTTTCAATAATCCACTGCCTAAATACACTACTTTATCCAACATGTCGAGATTCCTTTCATGTTAGACTTGGGAATGAAAATCTTTATTAATTATGAGCAATTAATTTTTAGCTATGAAATGAAGAAGATTATACAGTGAAATACATGCAAAAGTCTAAATAATTGTGCGAGAATTTCTTAATATTAGTAGTTGCCAGAAAAGTTTAAGCTAGTCTAAGGTTCGAATTCGTTGAAATATTTTAAAACTTCACAGAATGGTTATTTTGTTACAGGAACGAGAAAAATTTCATTTTTATTCAAACCATCTCCTATTTTATTTAATATTGAAAGATCGTCATATAATGTATTCTTCATAATCTCATCTCTCCTAAAAATAATCTAACTTCAGGATCCTGATCCAACAAATTATCTAACGTAGTGGAATAATTGATTGATATGTTCAACCAGGTTCATTGCTTCAATCCACTTCTATGATGACTATCTCCTAGCTCTATCTTAAGATTTAATTGAATATTCGAGTATTATGACGCTTTCCAATATTATGCCCGAAAAGGTCATAATATTAAATGCTCCCTAATATCTACAGGCATAGTGAGTTCAGAATATAAAAAATATTATTCACTGTTCTCTGATGGAAAAATGTTTCCTTAATGGTTTCTCTGACAAGAATCTATTAAGATGAATGCCGTAACCACACGCTATTTTTTCTTGAGTTGAATGTAGATTCTCCTTTAATGTGAACTTATGATAAACATGCGCTATCACATGTTTGATTGAGAGCAGTATTGAATTCTCGTATTTCTAAAATCACACACAATCATGTTTTTTCTCTTATTTTATTTATGTACTTCATACTCTTTGCGCTGTTTTTTTTCTTATTTTATTTATGTACTTTATACTCTTCGCTATGATTTTTTTCTCTTATTTATATTTATTTATATACTTCATACTGTATGATTTTCGTGCATTTTTGTGTAAAAAAATACGAATGTCATACAAATGCGATTGACGACCACAGAGAATTCCTTGATTTTGAGAATTTGAAAATACTGGTAAGTTATATATCATTCTAAATGCCGTTAATAAATTAAAATTACTTCTTCAAACTTACCTTACGATCTAACAACGTTATCTGAAGAATAAGAGTACTTGAAATTCGCTGTTCACTTTAGACGTTTCACTAATCTCATATCGTTATCTAATTGGCTAATCACAGCAGTTGCTATTGTTTACAAGATTCTGCGTTCCGGTGAAGATATTATTCAGCTTCATTTTTAAAATTTTATTTAAAATGGCTAAAACTCGAGAGTTGGCGACAGATTTGCGTCAAAAGATCATCGGTTGTCACATGAAAGGGAAGGGGTATCGAATAATATCCAAGGAGCCTGATCTATCATTAAGAATAGTTGGAAATATCATCAGCAGGCAATCATCATGATGATATCATCCGAGCATGCTGTTGCTAACCTTCCAAGACCTGGTCGTCCAAGGAAACCAACAGACGGTAATGCAAGGTGGATTAGCAATAGGTACAGAAGAACCCGTTTGTTACTCGTGATGAAATTAAAAGCGACCATACAGCCAAGCTCACGAAAAATGGCTTCAAGGTAGGGAAATTGTTGTTCTTTCTTAGGATAGCCAATCTCCAGCCTCAACCCTATTGAGAACTTGTGCAAATTGTTGGAACTCAATGTTCACAAAAGAAACTCAAGTAATATCCAGCAAGTGTATGATTTCTGAACAAAAGCATGACACAAAATATCTGCAAATGTTAGCAAGAAACGCGTCTGCAATTATAGGAAACGACCGGAAGCTATACAACAAAATAAAGGATACGCAACCAAATATCAAATTGTTGTATCTAATACTTTCGCGGGAATTTATTTTTCTATTTTGTTAAATAAATCTAAATAAATCATATTTTTCAATAACCTTTCTATACAATGTTTCTAGGACCATTAGCAATATACTAACTGAATATTAGATAAAATCTCACACTTTAACTTGAGATATGAAGAAAACTGCAATGTATCCAATACTTTTGCGTGTCACTGTATATAAGGTCAAGCAAGAAAGCGCGTGGTCAACACTCAATAATGCACACCTTGATCAGAGTCTGCCTGCTATATATGAGTGACGTTCTCCAGCGACGCCTTGACTGTAGCACGTGGCTGCCAGCAGGCTCATACTCCTCAGGACTCAGGAGGAGAGACATGGCCAGAAGTGTGCCGTCAATCTTGATAATAAACGTTTGGTTGAAATTTCAGTGATTTAGCGGGACTGAAATTACAATAAACCAAATTTGAGCAGTTTCATATCATGAAAATGTCCACGAAAACGAGACTCGGGAGTTCCTCGATAGTTTTCAGTTTCGTTTTACCTCTCCTCCTCTTTGGCTCGTTGGTAACTCCAACTTGTGCAGTTTTGTCCAGCGTCTCACTGCCCGGGTCTGCTCAAGGAACTTCGATGCTGCAAGAACTGCTCGACGGTCCTTTCAAAGGCTACGATCTCTTCATCTTTGATGACACTCATTCTTCTAACGTCTATTGGAACGAAGTGCAAACTTTGGACTCTGCTGTTATACAAACTTCTGCAGACGAGTTCGATTCCACGAAGTTTCCGTTAAAGACTTACTCCGGGAAGAACTTTTCCGTCATTTGGCTCATTGATTCAAACGATTTTAAAATNCTATTTTTGTGAGATATGTGGTGATTTTCTTTCATCAAGGTCACATATATATGTCTCGCTTGATGGATGCATTTACAACTTTGTTCCAAAAGCTTGAGAAATGGCGCTTGTCTCAACGACATTTATTGACGAGAATAAGTTGGTTGCAGAGACTGAAGCAGATGATCGAGGACGCTCGAGTTTCGGAATGAAGGAAACCAAACGAACCATTTGTGTTGCAGCCTAAATTTGTATTGCGGCTAATTATGCCAACTTGTTGTGTGATAATAAATTATAATGCAGAGGTTTGCATATTTACATACATATTTATTTACATACATACATATTTTTACATTTCAACTGCTATCATCTCCATTTTATTAACTTCATGTGTGTTCTTGGTTATTCAAACCGACCTTTATTACCGTGCCAAATTTGAGTCTAAGACTTCGTATTTCAATATTATTGTAATTCTTATTTCACCCTCATTTTCTAGTATAAAATTATACATTTTGCCTACTATCTTCATTCATGCTAAACTTGAGCCGACATTAAACTTCTTACAAAAAAGTGGATTCGTAGTAACTCCACGCTTAACCATTTTTTCAGTGAGCGGCCGAAAATTATTGTGACCGAATTTCAGACGATTTTTTTTGCAGTCATTTCTAACTTTGGCATCTTTCTCTTATGCTTTGTGAATGTGCTTCTCTCACCGGACGAGATGGTAAAAGCTCAGAGCGGTTTCCTGCAACGGACCGAAACTGAAGTCAGAGACGATGATCCGCAGGCGGTCTATGAGCTCTCCGTGACGGGCCGCGTCTTCCGCAGTCGCGGCTTGTCGTCTGCAGAGGCCGACGCCGCTCGGTTCCTCTCGCCTGACGTGCGAGCGCTGCTGAGCAACATTGATGAGGCAGAAGTATTGAAGAAATTATACAGAGACGGGCTAAAAATTGTACGGATTATAAACAAACACAATGTTTACCGAATTTTTATGCAAATGGAGTTAAGCGATAACTTCTGCTTGTACCGAGCGCGAATCTTAAACAATTTTTTTATACGAATGGAGTTAAACGATTACTCGGGTTATTATCGAGCGCAAAGCTTGTGAAATTTTTTAGCATGAGCGTTAAGTCACATGAGCGTTAGGCACACTCAATTATAGAAAATTCGTTGGCCAGGAGATTAATTATTCTCTTTAGGTAACGGACGGTCTATTTTATGGCCTTCCTTAATTGCCATAGGGAGATAAGTATCACGATTGATGCCTTCACTAATCATCATATTCAAATGATGTTCACGAATTTCATGTATCATGTCGAACATAAATTCATCCTCTTCTATGCCGTAGGGATTAGTGAGGTCGAAAATGACATCATAACCATGCCGTGCGCATATTAATAAATGAACAGAAATTAAAATATAAGTAATTAGAAACAAAATTTAAAAGCTAACTTCGTTTAAATTTTACACGATCGTTAAAATTCTTAAGCGCACAGGTGCTTACAATCATGGTTATGTACACTTTCTTCGTTGATATTGTAAACATTAGAATTCGGCAAGATTATTTATTAATTTCCGAGTTTCCGGTTAGGATTTCAAAGGGTTACGATCGTCCAAAATTTCAATATAAACTGAGAGAAAATTAAATTCAAGGGACGTACTATTTTTTATACGAATAAGGTTAAACGAAAACTCGGGTTATTATCGAGCGTGAAGCCTAAACAATTTTTTATACGAATAAGGTTAAACGAAAACTCGGGTTATTATCGAGCGTGAAGCCTAAACAATTTTTTTTATACGAACGGAGTTAAGCGATAACTCGGCTTATTATCAAGCGTGAAGCTTAAACAATTATTTTATACGAATGGAGTTAAGCGATAACTCGGGTTATTATCGGGCGCAAAGCTTGTGAAATTTTTTAGCATGAGCGTTAAGTCACATGAGCGTTAAGGCCCGTTCACACTATGGGCAACACACGGGCGTCGAGCACCTCACCGCCCCTCTACGTGCGCTTCTTGTGGGCAACGAAGCGATTGACGAGCTAGCGATTCACAGTCGCCCTGCTTCATGCAACACAAGCGCCGCATTCAGTCGACGGCTGTCTGTGGTCTAGCGAGGTTGTTTGTATATGCTGGTCCTTCACTACGAAACTAGCGCCACACTGGTTTGGACTCTCTCTTGTAGAGAGGCTAATTGATCTTTGCAGAGACTAGAGACCATGAATGCCTGTAGATTGTTCGGTCAAAGGAGTGTAAAAGCCGAAATACAAAAGAACAAGCTCTGGAGAAAATAGTTGAAGTTTCAAAAAACTTTTGTGTACAAGTCACCATTGACGAGGTTCGCAAGAAAATTCATACGTTGCGTTCGCAATTCCATCGTGAAATAAATTTCATTGCAACTGAATTCCATTGAATGTAATTCAACCTCAATTCCTTCATCCTGCTTCTGGAAGAGTGGCATTGTTTTCTTTAGCAGACTGTCAAACAAGTCCACTGGCAGCCTAGTATAATTTTGAATGTCTGATGCATTCGTAACTGATAATTCTTTGAAAATGTAATTGTATGAATCGTGTATGTGTAAATCTTAACAGCAACACACCCGAGAACAATGACCCAGAGCTCAAATTCGGTCATATCCATCTCCACCGACGTCTTATTAACTGGCATCTAATCTTCAAAGCGCGCGGTCTCGGGCAATCGCGTACAAAAATAGGTGTGAACGGTTGTGGGCGGTGAGGCGCTGCAGCAAGCGTCTGCAGCAAGCGAGCAAAACTTCGCTCATGTGCAAATATAATAAATATTCAAGTCAGCTATAGAGGCTTAATTGAGATAACTCCTCAGACCTTCAAATGGAAAGAAACTCAGGTTAGAATCATGTTTAATAGTATAATTATTAATTAAGAATATTATAAATGCATTCCAGCCCAACCTAAAATTTCAAATAAAGTCTCGTCATCAATACAATAACATTGCCAATTAAGGCCAAAAGGACGATTACTAATGTTAAATACATACGATAAATTCGAATAAGCACGTTTATTAGTCAACTGCTTCGGAGCAGTAACAAATCGAAAGCAGTGTTCACGGCACATGAGCAGATTAAGTTTCCATACACCGATTTTATCACACTATCAGTACATCAGATAATCTACGTCGTATCCCAATATGTCACAAAATCCTGGATCTTCTATAATAAATCAAAAAGATGACTACAAAAAACTTTGGAGAAGACTTGACATCCATTTGAAAGCTAGTATAATATGATTCTCAAACTATCACTCAGTGAACATCACACATGTAGACTAATTAAACTGAAATTGAATACTATTTTCAGTTTGTACGAGTACATCAAAATTTTCTTATTTCACTGACACTTTTTAAGAGGTCAAAAACTAACACAGTCGTTTGT